>NC_083105.1:90893110-91093110 GCF_949774975.1 Lagenorhynchus albirostris
ACTCTTACCAACTCCACCCTGCACTCTGGGACTGGGCATTGTATCTTCTACTCCCTGTATACTTAGGTTGAGAGATTGTATACCATGGTCAGGTGTATTTAGAGCTCTGCAAGAAATAAAGATTCCCATGAAACTTAGTCAAAATGTAACAGAAAAGAGCTGTGAGGAAGAAAAAGATACAAGATAAGATAAGGAAAAGGTATGTTTCAAAGTAGTGTGCTTCGATGCAGAGGGAAAGAATGAGGGAGATAAGGGAAGAAAGAGGCAAAGAGAGCTATTAGAGACTGGGAATGAAGAATAAAGAGGACGAAAGGAGCAGAATACATTTGATGAAAGGAAAGTGGGGATGGGGATGACGTATTCAACATGTTTTAAATCACCTACTCCCTTGTTTTTTTTTAAGATACTGTCTAATTTCAATTACCATTCAGAAATAGAACTTTATTCTTAGACTCACATGCCAATGAGTTAATACTTGGCAGTACTTGCTTACATACAGAAAATAGCATAACCATAAAATGTCTTATATTCTATCAATGAAATAGAAATGCACAGAGTTATGGTGATATCAAGTTGTATACATTGACTCATTATTTATAAATGCTGAGATGTTACAGCTTCCTCATAGCCTTCTTAGAAACAAAATCTACACTATTAAAGGAAAATTAATTTTAGAAATTCAGGACTTCCTTGAAAATAGGCAATCAAAATTCTCAAATATTTAGAGGAGTAACTCATAGCCTAATCCTATATAAACCTGGATAAGAATTTTCCAGTTGAATTCCTGATTAACATGCAGTTATTCCACAAAATGGCAATAGAGGCAAAATCTTGACACCTCCATAATAGCTAGATTCTTTTTTAAATGTCATCCCTCTTTGCCTGACCAATAATTCGTATATACTTATATATATTGTGTGTGTGTGTGTATATATATATATATATATATATATATATATATATATATATATATGTTTTAGCATTTCTTCCTTGGCATTCCAGACATACTTACAAAAGAATATAAAAAAAGAATGGTACACAGATAATGTGTAGGTGATTTATTTTGGAAATTAAATGACTTTCCATCTTAAAGTGTTTGTTAATTAGAAGACATTAGCTTCATAAATTTCAGCTCTTTAAATCAGCTTAGTATGTGACAAAAAGTCATAGAAAGGGTCAATCTATTTTCTCCAATTAGATGTAAACCAGCCAAAAGTGAAAATTGTATTTAAGGCTTAAGGTAAAAGAGTTTATACTAAAGATGTTTTCTGTACATTTTTCTTTTTAATTTTTTTAACTCTTGGAAAATATATATGACATACGGTAGTCTTAGAGCATGACGTGCATTTGTTTTGTACCACATTTTGTACAGCAATCACTGAATAAAGAGGGACCCAGAAAAAATTACAATGGCATCGACATTGATATAGCAGTGCTAAGAAGAGGTGATATAACTCAGCCTTAGACTGCACCCTCAAGAAATCATGTTGAATTTCACAACAGGTAAGCATCTTGACAAATCCTTCTGAGTATGATGAAAGCAGCTTGAAAAAATAGCATAAGAGTACATCCTGGATAACACCTCAGATACATCAATTTTGTTCTGGGGACTGTTATGGTATTATACTTAACTAGAGATATAGCAAGGTACTCCTTCAACCACGCCATTGATCTTACTAAGCCAGTGCCAATAATATTTCTATACTACCAAATTTATTAGCTGCTTAAAGTTGAACATTTTTAATTCTGAAATTTTATTAACCTTATGTTGATAAAAGTATTAGCGTAAGGAAAGTACTCTGGATCTCACAACTACTACACATTGGCTAGACTATAGAGACTCCTTAGAGTGACATTATTTTCAAATTTGGATATTCCATATGTTATTCTCCTAAGTGCTATTATTTAAAGTGTGCTTATGTGGAGCAGAACAGAAACTAGATTTTCCCACAAATACCACTGATACCAATTTTCCAAAAATACCAATCTTCTAAAACTCTGCGTTCACTTATTTATTTGTTTTATTTTTTTGTTCAATATCTACTAAATGAACCTCTTCTATGTTCCTGTGTATAGTTTGTTCATTATTTTATCCCCAGCACTCAGTACAATGCCTGGCATACAGTAGGCACACAAAAAAAGTATTTAAATATATAGATTAAATTTTTTGGTAATGTTATTCAATAGTAGAGCAAAAGCTGTAAGTAAGGAAAATACTGAAATTCCATGCTTCTTTTTTGAATTCTAACAAAATTTTCACTCAAGCCATGACACACTTACATGGATAATAAACACATTTATTTGCCATAGACTGGATGAAAATGGCTATTATCTCGTTATTGTCCTAGAGCCTCAAGTAGACAAAATAGTATGTAATAAGGTTTAAAAGTAGAGCAGGATCCCAGATGATACCCAGATTAAGAGACTTCTCTATTATTTTACATAAGCAGGGAAGGCAGATTAAGGAGTCATGATTGGCAAAAACGTCAGACTAGAGAAGTCGGTGCTGAGGACAGAGGGAGAATTGATTTCTGAGAAAACATCCTCTTACAGATTAAAAAATAACTTTGGAGAACCATTAACTATGAAATACTAACTAGAGGCAAGTAGCAAATTAATCCTCTACATCCTCCATCCTTGGATTAGGAAATAGCAGTTGGAGAATTCACTTGAGATGGCCCCTTCCATCTACCTACTGTTTAACTGGCTTCCTGGGAGAAGCAGACTATCACACATACCAAGAGCACTTCCCTCAAAAACTAGCAGTATTCCATTATGAAGAAAATGTCCATTGAGTAAGTAACATAAATGGTGTGTATTTGCATTTCTATTGGCAGCATTTAATCTTGGCACTACCTCTGACCACTACTGGTAAAATCCACAGTTAGAAGTAAGAAAATTTTAAATAACTAATATAACTGGAAGACCATAAGACCCCAAAATTTTGCAACATGCTGTAAAGATGATGCAATTTAAAAATTAGATTCAAACATGTGGATCAGAGAGGGAAATTTAGACTTTTACATTAAGTTCATTATTTTAAAGTTTCATGGGACTGCAAAGATCAGAGGTGATACCAACAGCTTTAAAATGAAAAGGGAAACGTACAATGTAATTTAAATTTTAGAAATCATATTTTTCTTAAATTTTCTTTCAGGGTATTCTACATAGTAGGCAAACAAAATTAGTCATAGGAGAATGAAAGAATGAATGTGAATATAAATGAATCTATCTAAGAAAGACATTTTTGTGAAAACACAAATCACTGTTGGGTGCCAAATATATTATTTCCCACATATTATACATTTCTGAGGTATTTTATAATTTAAAAATTTTAATATGATCATCCCTGTGCCTATGCTAATATTTCTTTAATCAGGGTGAAAATATTTACTAAGCAGAGAATTTTTAAAATATTAGATTAAAATTGCAAGAGATTTTCCAATTTATTGATTCCATAAATTGGTTTTGTATATCACTACAAAAATGAAATGCACAAGACACTCCAAATGACACTGTGAGTGTAAGTTGGAATGCTAAAAATAACATGTAGTTATTGGAAACAGTGTTACAATCTCTGGATAAATCTGACTCTGTTAATATGGCCAAAGAATGTAACTTTTAAAATAAATATTACATTCATTTATTCTTACATTGTGGGTGATGAACAAGAAAAATAATCTCTCAAAAAGCATAATTATAAAAAATACATTCAAAATTATTTGCAGTTGACATCTGCTTCTAGTCATGATAGAGTAAGAGACTGGATTTACACTCCCATCCTCAACAACTAAAAACTGAAACAAAATATACAAAGTGAAACTCTACAAATATTGGAAATAAGCAGCATAAGATGGTGATCCCTGAAAGAAGGGAAACAAATGAGGTAAGCATTCTGATTGTCCCAGATTCTTGCCTGAAGGCAATTTCCAGTCTATAGTGTAAGGAAGGGAATTCCAAACAGAGCCCAGGGGACTCTCTGAGTTGGAGAGATGAATTGGAAATTGAGAAGGCCAAGGTGGCTGTAATTTGTAAACATAATACTGAAGAATGTGTACCAGAGGTGAAACAGAGAAAGCTACAAAAATGTGCAGAAGGGTCCACTTTAATCTTTGGTTTAGTACTTCTTTGGGCATTTATAAGAATTCATTAATTTACCTGAGGTAGTGGGGGGAAAAAAAAGACTGGAAAGCATTAGGCTGAACAATGATCAGAGTTTACAGAAGGCTAGGAATAATTTGTTTTCCCACGAGCCAGAACAGAAAGAACTGATAATACAAGAGGCATCAGAAGAGACCTTAAAAACACAATGCATAAGTGGTGGGGTTAAATTAGTCCCAGATTAAAGGCATTTGCCATAATAAACTATAAGGGTAAGCCTCAAAAGACTGTAATAAGATTCCTCTTTCTGAAACCAAGTCAAACATTGTTTAAGGGAGTACAACAAAATCCAGCACCCAGCAGTATAAGATCCACATTGTCCCTTATTCATTAAAAAATTATCAACATGCAAAGAAGCAGAAAAATGTAAACCATAACAGGAGAAATTCTATCAATACAAACTGACTGAAAAACAGCAGAGACAATGGAATTATCTGACAAGGTTATTAAAACAGCTATTTTTCATATATTCATATTTTTTTAAAGTTAGAGGAAAATATGACCAGGATGATTAGAGCAATATAAAATGTAAAAAACACTAATAGTACTTCTACAGATTAAAAAATACAATGCCTGGAAAAATAAGTACACTAAATGGAATTAACATATTAGCATGCTAATCACTGCAGAGTAAAAGGTAAGTGAACTTAAGGCAGAAAAAAAAAGCAAAAACAAAAATCAAAACACAAAACCCTATCCAAAAATGAAGCACAGGAAGAAAAAATGTGAATGGAAAGCAAAATATCAGTGAACTCTGTAACAGTATTAAGCAGTCTAACATATGTGCAATAGAAGTCTGAGAAGGAAAAGTAGCAGAAAATATATTTGGAGAAATAATGGCCAATTCCACCCCCCAAATTTCATAGAGATTATAAAATCACAGACTTGATTATAAAACCAAAACAGAAAAAAATATGAAAACATCATAGATTCTTTAAAATTAGTCACACAGAGAAAAATCTAAAAGCAGTCAGAAAGAAAAACACATTACACAGATAAGGATTATAGCAGACTTGTTGTCAGAAACTATGCAAATGAGATGAAAATAGAGCAACATCTTTTAAGTAATGAAAATGTTTTAAAAACCTATCAATCCGGGGCTTCCCTGGTGGTGCAGTGGTTGGGAGTCCGCCTGCCAATGCAGGGGACACGCGTTCGTGCCCGGGTCCGGGAGGATCCCACATGCCGTGGAGCGGCTGGGCCCGTGAGCCATGGCTGCTGAGCCTGTGCGTCCGGAGCCTGTGCTCCGAAACGGGAGAGGCCACAGCAGTGAGAGGCCCGCGTACGGCAAAAAAAAAAAAAAAAAAAAAAAAAAAAGCCTATTAATCCAAATTCTATGTCCAGCAAAATAACCTTTGATGAAATAATCAGGTTTTCAGGAAATAATCATGGAGATAATTTATTACCAATAGGCATGCACAAAGAAATATGTTAAAGGAGATACGAAAATGATACCAGTTGTAATTTGCATTTTTACAAAGCTATTTTAAAAAAAACAAAAAACTTTGAATGGTAAATATGTGGCAGAACATAAAAGACATTTTTTCCTTATTTTCAGTTTCTTTAAAAGATAATCTACTGCTTAAAGTGAAATAAAAACAATATCATGAGTGTGATAAATTAAATAATAGGTCTCTAAAGATGTCTACTTACTGATCCCTAGAATTTACGAATATCTTACTTTACATTCAAGAGGAACATTCAGATATGAGTAAGTAAAGGTCTTGAGATGGGAGATTATCCTGAATTATTCAGCTGGCACAATGTCATCGCAGGGATCTTTTTTTTTTTTTTTGCGGTACGCGGGCCTCTCACTGCTGTGGCCTCTCCCGTTGCGGAGCACAGGCTCCGGACGCGCAGGCTCAGCGGCCATGGCTCACGGGCCCAGCCGCTCCGCGGCATGTGGGATCTTCCCGGACCGGGGCACGAACCCGTGTCCCCTGCATTGGCAGGCGGACTCTCAACCACTGCGCCACCAGGGAAGCCCCATCACAGGGATCTTTACAACAGAGAGTCAGAAGAAGAAAGAGGAGGGATTATAGAAATAGAGGTCAGAGAAAAGGGCACAAGCCAAAGAAGCAAGGAAGCCTCTAGAATCTGGAAAAAAGAATAAAATTCTCCCCTAGAGTCTTTAGATAAAATGCAGCCCTTCAGATCAACTTTAGACTTCTGACCTCCAAAATTATAAGATAATACATAAGAGGTATATGTTCTTATAACTGAGCTTCAAAAATAAAGCAAGGGCTTCCCTGGTGGCGCAGTGGTTGAGAATCCGCCTGCTGATGCAGGGGACATGGGTTCGTGCCCCGGTTTGGAAAGATCCCTCATGCGGCGGAGCGGCTGGGCCCGTGAGCCATGGCTGCTGAGCCTGCGCATCCAGAGCCTGTGCTCCACAACGGGAGAGGCCACAACAGTGAGAGGCCCGCGTACCGAAAAAATAATAAATAAATATATAAAAACAAAACATAAAGCAAAAACACAAAGAACTGAAAGGAAAAATAGATAAATTTAAAATTATAGTTGGAGATTCTCAACACTTTCTGAGTAATTCAGAGAATTCCAATTGGACAGAAAATCAATAGGATATAATAGAATTCAATAACACAACATTCTTGAACAAATGAATTGGTATTGTACTGTATAGAATACTCCACCAAACAGCAGAAAGGTACATGTTATTTTCAAATGTAAATGGAGCATACCTACATTCTGAGCAATAAAAGAAATTATAAGTTTCAAAGAAAAAAAAACTGGACAAAATATATTCTCTGACCCCAGTAAAGTTAAACTTGAGTCAATAACAAACAATATCTGGAAATCAAATATTTAGAAATTAAACAAAACATTCTAAATAACCCATTAGTCAATGAAGAAGTCATAAGGGAAATTAGACAGTACATTTAACTGCATAAAAATGAATCCAATGTTTTTAAATGTTGTGGGATAAAGCTAAAGCAATTTTGAAAAAAAATTTATAGCACTTGAAACAAGAAAGATCTCAAATTTTTGACCTATGATTTTACTTTTAGTGACTAGAAAATAAGAAGAAAAAATTGATTCAAATATAATTAGAAGGAAGGAATTACCAAGGATAAAGACAAGAGTAAGTGAAATAGAAAACATAAGAAACAATGGAGGAAGCTCAAGAAACTCCAAATTGATCTTTTTAATGTTCAATAAAATTTATAAACTATTAGTAAACTAGTGAGAAAAATAAAGGTAAACCACAAATGACCAATATCAGAATTTAAAAAGGGAACATCACTAAAGATTCCACCACATTAAAATGATGAGAATATTTTGAATAACCACGTGCCAATTCAACAACTGACATAAAATAGATGAATACCTCAATATAACCTAACTAACAAAGCTTACTCTTAAAAATACATAAACTAAATAACTCTTATATTTTAAAGTAATTAGGTATGTAGTTAAAAATCTTTCCACAAACAACTCTAAGCCCATAAGTGAATTCTAACAAACATTTAAAAAAATAAAACAATTCCACAACCTCTCCTGGGAAATAAAAGAAGAGGATATACTTCCCAGCTCATTGTATCCAGGAGCATTAATCTGACACCAACATCAGAAAAATATTATTAAAAAATTACAGACAAATATCTTTGAACATAGATTATAAAATATTTAATCCAAATTTAGCAAATTCAATTTAGCAGTATATATCGATAAAATGGATCATACATCATAACCAAGTTGCGTTATCCTGGTAATGCAAGGACAGTTTAACATTCAAAAATCAATCATCACAATTCACTCTATTAAAAGGCTAAAACACAAAAAATATATAACCATTCAATAGTTTCAGGATAGATGCAGAAATAGCATCTATCAAAATTCAACATCCATTTATGTTTTAAAAAAAACTCGTAGTAAACTAGGTTGATTAAAGGCATGTATACAACTTTCACCATTCTTAGAGGTGAATATGTAAATATTTTCCCCCTAAGATCATTAACTAAACAATAAAATCCATTGCCACTGCTTGTAAAGAAAATTGTAGTGGAGATCCTCATCTGGTAAATAAAGGAAGAAAAAAATAATACCATGTAAATTGGAAATAAATAAATAACATATTCCTTAATTGAGAGATAACATGAGGTTCTACTCAAAAATACTAAGAAATCTACAGAAATAAGTGAGAAATAAGTGAATTTAGCAATATCACAGTAAACAAAGTCAATATGCAAGACAAACTATATTTTATATAATGCCAATGAACAACTGAAAATTGAAATAAAAATATACATGTACAATAGTATCAAAAAATATGAAATTCTTAGGGATAAATTTTACTAATACATGTGCAAGACCAAGACACTGACTATTACAATTCATTGCTAACAGATATTAAAGAAAAACTAAATAAATGAAGAAAAATTCCCTATTCATGAATTGGAAGATACAATAATCTTAACAGGTCAGTTATCTCCAAGTTTATCTATAGATACAATGCAAACCTAATTAATTCCCAGAAAGTTTTTACTTTATTTTTTTTGATGTGGACCATTTTTAAAGTCTTTATTTAATTTGTTACAACATTGCCTCTGTTTTTATGTTTTGGTCTTCTGGCCGTGGGGCATGTGGGATCCTAACTGCCCAACCAAGGATCAAACCCTCATCCCCTGCATTGGAAGGCGAAGTCTCAGCCACTGGACCGCCAGGGAAGTCCCACCCCAGAAAGCTTTTTTAAAAACTTTGGCAAGCTAATTCTATAATTTACATGGAAATATAAAGGACCTAGATTAGTCACCAATTACTGATCTATAGCATCATGGATGAATCTAGAAACATCATGCTAATTGATGAAAACACACCTAAAGATAACATATTATATGATTTCTTTTATATAAAGTTCCAGAAAAAGAAAAATTATAGTTATGGAAAGCATATTAGTAGTTGTAAAAGATGAGGGTTGGGAGGATAGGACTGTCTACAGAGAAGCATGAATGAACCTTTGGAGAGATAGTAATGTTCTATATCATGGGTTTGTTGCTTAAACAAAAATTAATTTGTCAAAATTAATTAACTCCTACATGTAAAATAAGTAAATTTATATTATGTTAATATAACTCAATAAAGCGGATTAAAAATTAGTTGATTAAAAATCTGAGGAAACCAATTTGATGTATTAAGAATGTTGACATGGTAGAGATTTGAAAAGACAAGTCTACCTTAATGTTTCCTAAAAATGTATAACCCTGGTTAGATGAATAAGTGAAAGAATGAATAAATGAATGTTACAATGAAGGAAAAATTGAGGGTAAGTAAACAGAGTAAGAGCAAGAATGATTGCTTCATAATTAGAAGACAAAAAATATTTGTAGTTTTGGTGTGGTCATACTTTGGAGTTACATAAACTAAGGCATCTTTTATGAATGTGTGTGCAATTGTGTGTATGAGAGAGCTGGAAATGTAATTTTATTGGCCAAAGAAATAGGTTCAAGCAAGTTCATTACTTTTGTTTAGACGAAGGTGAGAAAGGGAATTTTATTTTACCATGACTAAAATTTCTAACTCTAAAATAATACAGAATGCCAAAATTTCATATGGGGGAAAACAGTTCCCTAAAATATCAACTTAACTGCATTTATATTAAAATGGTGCTGATAAAGTATCTCTCACAATTCTAAGGTTTTCCAAATATAGACCTTGCATACAAAGTCTCCGTATGGCAAGCAAAGTCAGAAATAGCTAAAATTGCAATAGAAAAAAAAAAATCTTTAACAGAAAGACCATTTAGACATGATCCTTTCCAAACATCACATCACTTCCCTCCACTCCTTTTACAAATTAGAAAATGAAAATTTAGAAATGTGTGTTCACTTACCTAACCTCACAGTGTGGCACAGCCTAAACAGTAAGCCAAAACTGGATTTTTACCAACTTTTTTTTTTTACAATGTTGCACTCCTTGTGTTTATCAAAACACAATTCAATTGGGAATAGGTAATGGTAACATTAAAAAATATATATCTCTAAGCATCTCTTGGGAAATCACAAACTTACTCCTCAGATTTAGAGCAGTCCCTGGGGCAGATATGTAGTTTTCTGTCAAATGCAACAAGGCTTTCACCAATCAAATTACACCTACCTCACAAATTTTCAAAGTTAAAAAATCATGGGTCCCAGCAATGACTGACAACAAAAAAAAGGAGTGTAAAACACACCCACGGCCAATACTGAAACAAGTTGTTGAAGGAATAAAAAGCCATGATTACAAGCTATAGATGATAGACATATAGCAGGCTTTCAACGCAGTGTTAAAAGATAGATAATTTAAATGGGTATAAAGCTCTTTTTACTGGGATAACCAAATTGTTATCTAATTATCATTGACATCTTGATACTGTACAAATGTATGTTGTACTCTTTTGAAAGAAAAAAATGATATTTCAAGCAAATTCAGAACATATCACAAATTTAATCACTTCATAAAATATTTACATAGCAATATAGTACAAAGAAGGAAATAATAATATAGTTTATAATATAGTTTATGTATTTATCTTGGAAAAAATACCTTTGCTTAGCCCTTTTCTATAACTGAGTTTGAATGCAAAGTAAGATATCCTTAATAAATACTTTATGTCCTTCAGAATATTTTAGTGATGATTTCTGTGGTGTTGGGAGGAGACTATATAAAACACATTTGCTAGGATGTTATTCTGATTGTTTCTGTTATCCAGGATATTTTGGTAAATTATTGTTGAATATGAAGAAAGGAATGAGCTCAAAGGTAGTCCCGGCAGGTAGTAAATATTTTTAAGTGTTATGCATTTTATATCTATCTATATATAAATTCTTTGTACTGTTTCTAAAAGAATATAATTTTATACAATTAAAAGATGAAGAAACAGAAACTTAGAAATAAAACTTAGAATAAAACTTATTGATTCTGTTTCTCTGAAGAACTCTAATACAACCAGGATCCCTTTAAATTATCTATCGTAATTTCCAGCACAAAAGTTGGCATCGATCTCTGATCAACTATGTGTCTAAACTTTAGGAGACATGTATTGAGCACATCCATTCTCCAAAAGGCTGATGGAAGACAAAAAATGACAAATATCCTAGATTCCAAGAATGCTTTTATAGGATTGTTCATGCCATGCTCTGCTTCTAGGGTAAGTGAAGAGAAATTTAACAGTTGTGCAATTCATCAGGTAATCAGCCAGAGAGTGAGATGTCCATTTAAAAAGACAACACTACTATTCGACACTGATTTTACTGATGCTCATCTTATGTATCTTTGGATGGGAAAACACCCTCCTGAGGAAGAGAGGAAATACCTTTTCAGCAGAAACTCTTCACTTCTTTCAAAATTACCTGTGTGCCTTCCTCTCAGCTCCTATTGCTTGGGCTGCAGGAAACCAACAGATGGAAAATATGTAGAATGTTTTGAATTGGTTATCTGACCAAGATGGGGTAGAAAGCAGAGAAATTCCTGTTTATATTCTAGGATGGGGAGGTAATTTTGAGAGGAATGAACAGATAACTTCTAATTAAGCTCATTAATGACACCCTGTGCCTATTAAGTGTTAGGACATCGATGGGGGACTTGAGTAATTTCCTCTATTGAACAGTATGAAATGTATGAGAAATTCCAAGACAGCAGGACAGCCTTGTTGCTATAGATGATGTTAGATTTGTTAATAACAGAACAAGGTCAAATTTCTAGATTCTCACATCAAAGAAAAGAGTGAAGTTCAGGAATTTTTCTATGTTAAGAAATTTATTTTGTGTAACTTTAAGGTTTCTTATAGCTTCCAGATTGCTGGGCAAAAAAAGGTTTCATATAGCTTCCAGATTTTTGACACTGCTGAATTCTAATCATGGTAGAATTTACAGATTTGCCTTGTATGTGAAAGTTAGTACACTGATTGGGAAAGAAGGTGAGTCCAATAATTTGACCAGAACTATCTGAGAGGATTTAAAGTATTCATAGCATCCTAATCCCCTACATCACACTAAAACATCTTTTATTCCTTCATTACCTGAGGAAGCACTTTTTCTTCCCTTGGCCTATCTCGGCTTTCAACATGCCTTCCTCCCTAAGCTTAATCATTTCTAGCTTTTGATTTAAAGTGGGAGACATGTGACTGACTCTTTCTTTCACTTAAACACTTCAAGGCCGTTGCAGGGTTATCAGTTGGTCTGATTTCAATATTGTGGTATATCAGGGAATAGGGAGACCTGAAAAGAGGGAGAGAGATGGGGGAACAGCCCAGCAGTGGAGTAGCAGAACATCTACACTTATGGTTTAAGTTTGTGTCTTATATGGGAGCTAAAACAATTACAGTAGTAACACCAAAGTTCACTGATTGGGTATCATCATAACAAATATAATAAGAATGAAAAAGTTTGAAATATTCCTAGAATTACCAAAATGTGATGCAGAGATTTGAAGTGAGCAAATGCTGTTGGAAAAATGGTGCTGACAGATTTGCTCAAAGCAGGGTTGCCACAAGCCTTTAAATTATAAAATAATGCGACATTTGCAAAGGGCAATAAAAACCGTGTGATGAAACTGATCCAGTCACAGCAAGGAAGTTCAGCTATTGACTGAAAAGAAAATTTTCATACTCCATTGAGGAGTTTCTTATCACTGAGAGATTACTGACAGCAATTCCTGGGTAGAACCTGCAATGAACTGTTTTGGCATAATCATAAAAGTAGATTGGAAAACCCTTATTTTTGTGTATATGCAATAGCCCATCGGTTTGATCATCTGCTGATAAGATTACAATACAGAGAGAAAAAACTATTCCTCAGGAGACTGTAGAAGGGTGAAAGGCATCATTTTTGCATACTTAGAGGCTCGTTCCAAATGGGGCAGCTGTAGAGGCAGTTTTCAAGTAAGACAGGCAGCTTCACAATGATGAGCAGCAGTTCACAGTGGCTTTGAGTTGTTCTAAGAAGCTTCATCTAGGTCCTGTTTCTTTAGGTTATCCAAGAATTCTGTGAGCTGTTTCTTTGCTGTATTTTATGCCTTTTTTTCTTAAAGTAGCTGGAAGAGAGTCTCCATAATTGAACCCTGCTAATAGGGTCACTATATAATATGCATGTCAGCAGCCCTCTCCAGCATGGGTGTTGTAATAAATTAATCATGGTTGGATCTACTTTTATCCTACTTCTAACTATGCATAAACAGAGGCATATTGATGGGAAACAAGTGAACTGAAGAGTTGAGGGAAATCAAACATCATCCCAAACAAAGTAGAAGGTGAATATAAGTGAAAGAGGAAAATAAATAATATTTTCCACATTTTCCTGAACACTAAAGTGTAATATTGTATGAAAATGCCCATAGTTATAGTTCAGAATCCCTTGGTTAGAGAAGCATACTTCTCAGAGGTGTTAAAAGCAGTCTAATTGAATGGGGGTGAGGGGGAGGGATTGTAAATAGAGATCTAGCTTTTAGGAAGTACTCAGGGGATCTAACTTACTCACGGCAGCCTATGTGAACTAAGAGAAAATGTAGTCTAAGAAGAAAAAAAATTAATAAACAATGTTTTAGAATACTTTAAATAGGCATCCTTTCACGTTATTTGCTGCTTGCTTCCAAGTCTGCAACCAGCTACTCAATTATTTTCTACCTCCACTGATTCATACCCATAACTAGGCAACACGTCTGTTTTTCAGAATGATATAAGCGTTCCCTTTCTTTTATTTTATAGATGTATGAAACAATGTAGATTTTCCCCCAATTTTTTTCCAATATAATCTGTAACTTTCTCTTAAAGTCTGTCTATAAGCAGGCCTATAGTTACTCAGTTATAGTTAAATATCTGAAACTTTCAAGAAAATCTTCTTTGACCACTGAGAGGTCCTCGGTGATCTATGCTAACATAATGAACAGAGCACAGATTTTGGCATCAAAGTAGCTACGCAAAAACGCTTTCTCTCTCTTTCTCTCTATGACTCCATATATTTTATATATATATATATATATATATAAAACTTAGAAAATTACAACTTTTTCTGTCTTATTTCCTAAATATAAACAATGATGAAAACTATCCAATCTTCAAAGTTGTCCATAGAGAAAAAATACATGGAATTGCTTCAGAAATGTGGAACACCATAAAATGTATGTGTATGTGTATATATATATATATATATATCCTACAGTTGATGGATGGGCAGGAGTATGTGTGTGGAGCTATGTAAGCATGGTTATGGGTATGCATGAGTGTGTGTGTGTATTTAAGTCAAGGTGAAGACATCAATCCGAATTCCACTGGCCTTGTTGGGAGTATTGGGAGGCAGAGGCATAACAGAATTGTCACTAGGACTCAAATTAGACTCCAAGTTCTAAAAACTAAAAAGGAGAAGCTAACCAATGAAAATTAATATTTTCACTTTTGTTCTATTGTGACAGAGAGCAATAGATTTAACATATCCCTAGAACATGACTGTGAATACTTTTTTTGTATATTCTGTGTGAATGCAAACTGCTTTGATCCTTCTGATGGATATGGAAAATAACATACCATATCAAAAGCCACATGCTGTGTACCTGAGTCTGTGGCAATCTGCTCTAGAAAATATTGTATATACAGCTTGTCAAATGCTATCAGGACTACTACTTAGTTAAACTTAGGGTATTCTATTGACACCTGTCATGATCTAAGTTTTGCAGAGCTAGATTGCTAAATTAAATGGAGATAGGGCTTCCCTGGTGGCGCAGTGGTTGAGAGTTCACCTGCCGATGCAGGGGACACGGGTTCATGCCCCGGTCCGGGAAGATCCCACATGCCGCGGAGCGGCTGGGTCCGTGAGCCATGGCCACTGAGCCTGCGCGTCCGGAGCCTGTGCTCCACAACGGGAGAGGCCACAACAGTGAGAGGCCTGCATACTGCAAAACAAACAAACAAACAAAAACAAAAACAAAAAACGGAGATATATGTTGTATGTCATTACCCTTGCATCATTTATGTCTCCAAGGGTGGCACTAATTTTACCATTTTCCTTGCAATACAGTATATATATATTTTTTTTCAACACCATGCGTCATGCAGGTTCTTAGTTCCCTGACCAGGGATCGAACCTGACACCCCTGCAGTGGAAGCATGGATTCTTAACCACTGGATGGCCTGGGAAGTACCTATACAGTATAATATTTTGACTAATCTTTTCCAAAGGGGGATCAGTTTTAGGACATTCCACTTGACCTTTCCTGTTAAAATAACTTTCACAACATATGGTAAGGAACAGATGTGAGAGATCTGCCTATTGCTTATTATTTCCATTACCATTATACATTTGGAAACTAGGGATATAACCACATGGTGGGTCTGAGTACTTGGTGGACCCAGTGTAAGGTGCACCTGGGCCAGTAAATCAGCATAGTCGGTCAGTAGTTCCTTTGGTTTTCTTAGTAGACACATTGAACCATGCCCACTTCTCTGAGTCTGCTGATCTCTTTTCTACAGTCTTACATTTCGGTTCTGGCATTTCTATTTTATTTAATATGAGCCATTATTTTTTCAAAGTTCTCAAAAACTGTCTCAAAATTTATGTTAGAACCATATCCCTGCACTGGCCAAGGGAGAATACCCCCATATCAACAAATTCTCCCTTATCAAACTTTAGATTCCAACCCCCTAGATCCAGCACCCTCAGGGTCCACCACAAGGAATACTCTCCTTATACTTGACAGTATATGTTAGCCAATTACTATCGCTTCTTTAGCATATACTCCTTATATTCCTTTAGCAGAGCTAGCACTTACCCATTTATCTTCACACTAAGATTTGACCCTCATTACGAGTCTGGTGACCATAATGGTGTTGAAGGCAGGAGAGCACACATCATGTTTTAAGGAACCTGGCCCATTTGGTGCTTCTACATGTCTTCAAGGAAGGGAGGATCTCCAACAAAGGGGAGTAGGTCACTTCTTCAGGCCTCAAGAGTTCAGGAGATCTTGGGTCAAGGTTCTCCAATATATCTTTTCAGATATCCCCATTTCATATGTCAGAGTTCAACTCCCTTCATATCAGGAGCCTGAATTTGGCATTGGAAATTTTCCAATGCTAATAATTCAGCTTAAAATGTCTCTTTAAGTGCTGCCAGGTACACTGTCTGACATATTTTGCTTTAATTTGTGATTAATTATGCTGAACCTGTTATTTTCTTTCTTCAGATCACCAATTTTACTCACGCACATCAACCCAATTACATAAGCTTCCTAATCATCCCCATACCTATTAATGCCACAGAGGTTACACAGGTCAGTGCATCTCCTTCCACTGTATCTCATCAAGTTTACCACAGTGGAAATTCTTAATAATGACACTTATTTAACTCAACTTTCTACCAGCGATTGATTCATAATTCTCAGCCACTGTTGGGTAATCCAACTCCAGAATTCCATCCATACTGTCTACTTCTTAGGATGGCTTCTGGTACCAACTATTTTTAGGATGGATTTTCCAGAAGCAAGTCATGTGCACATGATTTATTGAAGGAATGCTCTTCAGAAAAACCTGTAAAAAATGAAAGATAACTTTTAAAAATATTTTTTTAAAAGGAAGGTTGAGATTTTTTAGGTGACATTTAGGCTTTACTTGATTCAAAAGGTGCCTTGGAACATAAATCACACTACAGAGTTTTTCCTCTTTGAGGAAAAGTGTAGAACTCTTTATCCCCACATCTGTCAGCCATTACTTTGGGAACACCAAAGGAGAGGTAGCTCTTATAGACTGAGAACTAATCGCATAATTGGCTAAAGAGAGAAGTAAATATAAGACATAAGCAGCAAATACTGTAGCATCTGGATGTTGAGGTATCTAGCCCAGCAAAAGAAATATAAACAGGGCACCAACTATATCTATTGCACTGGCACATAGTAAATACCCAATGATAATTAAAATAAAAGAATATTTACCAACATCTGTTAATTATACATGATTGCTATCATCATATGATAATTATAATTTTTATCAGAGTCACTTGGGGAATTTTTCAAAATGTGCATACCCAAAAAATATCAGAATTGCTTTGAGGATCAAGATGGAGAACATAAATATATTTTGAAAATAATTCCCAGTTGTTACTAATATCCACCTTATACACACACACACATCTTCCTGGTCTCCCTTTGCCCCCTTGCAAATATCTACCCTTGTCAGATTTTACATACATGCTGCTATTATTGTGAAGTTGTCATTTATACCTCTATACATGATTTATTACTAATCTTCAGGGCTCCTATAATTATTTTCACATTCAACTCACTCTATTGTATTTAAATATTTATTCTAAAATGTTAATTTATTAGACTACGGAATCATTGAAAGGATAGCCTGAATTTTATTTTTTGAGTGATATTTTCATTGAGCATAGAATTCTTGGTTGATGGTTATTTTAGTACTATGAAATTAACGTCATCTCTAATCATTGTTTCTGTTGAAAAGTTAGACGTCCATCTTATTGTTGTCTCTTTGTAAGTAACCTTCTCCTTTCCCTCCTCCAAGATGTTTTTGCAATTTTTTTTCTTTATTTTTGGTTTTTCAGTGGTTTTACTAAGATATACTAGGTGTTCTTTTCCTTTAATTTGTCCTGATTAAGATTAAAACATGATGTATTTTTTTCATGGATAGTGAACTTTCAATTTACTAATTATTTTTCAGCTGTCTAGTATACTCATAAATACATCCATTCTTAATTTTGGCCACTATTTTTTTAACTTTAGAATTTCAATTTATTTGAGTTTATTTTAGATTATATTTTTATATCAGATTTACTGAGATATAATTCATACAATTTACCCATCTAAAATATATAGCTCCTTGATTTTTAGTATATTTACAGACATGTGCAACTATCACCACAATCAAAACTAGAACATCTTTGTCATCACAAAAAGAAAGCTTGTACTTATTAGCATTCACTCTTCATTTTCTCCCACTTCACTGGGTCCTAAGCAGCCATTACTCTACTTTATGTCTCTATAGGTTTTCCTAATCTGGACATTTCATATAAAAAAAAGTCATATGATCTGTAGTCTTTTGTGACTACTTCTTCACTTAACATACTATTTTCAAGATTCATTCATGTTGCAACATGTATCAGTACTTTATTCCTTCTTATTGTTGTTTATTCCTTCTTATCATTGTATAATATTGTATCATGTGAATATACCACTTTTTCCTTATCCATTCATCGGTTGATAGATATCTGGGTTGTTTCTGTCTTTTGGTTATTATGAGTAATGTTGTTATGAACATTTGTGTACAAGTTTTTGTGTGAACATAGTATTAATTTCTTCTGAGAATATAGTTAGGAGTGAAATTGCTGGGCCAATTGTTAATTGGATATTTTTGAGGAACTGCCAGACTGTTTTCCAGTATGGTTACACCATTTTACATTCCTACCAGCAATTGTATGAGGTTCCAATTTCTCCATGTCTTTGCCAACACTTGTTATCATCTGGCATTTTCATTAAGCCATACTAGTGTGTGTGAAGTCATATCAGGCTGAGATCTTGATTTGCATTTCTCTAATGGCTAATAATGTTGAATATATTTTCATGTGCTTATTATTTTTATGTCTTCTTTGGAGTGTCTGTTCAGATCCTTTGTCCATTTTTAATTGGGATTTTTGTCTTCCTAATGTAGAGTTTTTAAGAGCTCTTTATGTATTCTAGATAAAAATCCTTTATCAGATATATGATTTGCAAATATTTTCTTCTAGTGTGTTGTCTGTTCAATTTAATGATGATGTCCTCTCAAGTACAAAAGGTTTTCATTTTGATGAGATCCAAATTACCTGGTTTTTCTTTCTTCTTTTATGCTTCTGTTGTCATATCTGAGATTTTTCTCTGTCTTTGTTCTTCAGCATTTTTGCTATGATGTGTTTGGGTGCCAATCTCCACATTTATCCTACTTGGGTTTTTTTTTTTAGCCTCTTGGATATGTAGATTAATATTTTTCATTAAGTTTGGAAAATTTTTAGCCATTAGTTCTTCAATTTATTTTCAGCTCCTTTCTTTCTCTTTTCTCCTTCTGGTACTTCCATTATGTATATGTTGCTATGCTTCATCATGCTTCATATATCTTTGAGGTTTTGCTCTATATTCTTCAGTCATTTTTCTGATCTTCAGAATGCTTAACATCTTTAATCCATCTTCAATTTTACTGGTTCTTTCTTTTGCAACTCAAATCTGCTCTTGAGCGCTTCTAGTGAATTTTTCATTTCAGTTTTTAAATTTTTCAACACCAGAATTGCCACTAGTTGTTTTTATAACTATTAATCTCTTTTTCAGTATTCTTTATTTGAGAAGATACTGTCATTGTACTTTCTTTTGCTTCTTAAATATGGTTTTCTTTAGTTCTGGGAACATATCTGTAATAACTGCTTTGAAGTCTGTCACATATGTGGATTCTCTCAAAGACAATTCTATTGCCTGTTTTTTTTCCCTTGTAAGGATCATACTTTACTGTTTTCTTGCATGCCTTGTATTTTTTTAAACTGGATATTTCTGGTATTATATTGTAGCAACATGGACTACTAATCCTCCATGGTCCCCATCATCCAGGTCTTCTTATTGTTGTTTACTTGTTTAGTGACCTGGATAGACTATTGAAGTGATGTCTATTTCCCCTACGGTGATAGCTGGACATGATGTATTCTTTGTGTTTGTTTTTTTTTTTTTGTTTTTTTTTGCAGTATGCGGGCCTCTCACTGTTGTTGCCTCTCCCGTTGCGGAGCACAGGCTCCGGACGCGCAGGCTCAGCAGCCATGGCTCACAGGCCTAGCCGCTCCGTGGCATGTGGGGATCTTCCCTGACCGAGGCACGAACTTGTGTCCCCTGCATCAGCAGGCGGACCCTCAACCACTGCGCCACCAGGGAAGCCCGTATTCTTTGTTTTGATGTCACATCTCAGAGGGCACAGCCTTGGAATATGCATAGTCTCCCTATGAAGACAATACATTTACCAAGGCCCTCTTTGACTATCTTTTTGTGTTATCTCTCCATACATACAGCTCTCTACCTCTGTTGGGGTTATATCAGACTGTTAGCCTCCACTACTGTCAGCTGATTGATCGTGGTTTTCAACTATATCCTGGGGTATAAGTTGTTTCTAAATGTGTTCTAATCAAATGCAGGCTCCTTTTCAAGGGTCTTCTTGCAGGAAGTCTTTGAGGCCTGTTCTGATTCCATGAGAGCTCATCTTAGCTTCCTCCTCCCCAGGGCCTTCTTTGTAAACAACTATAGTTTAGCTTGTTGCTCTCATAAAGCTACCATAATTTTTTTAATTGTTTGACACCAAAAACCTCAATTGTTTTCAAGAGCATCCTGAAGTTTGAACTTTCTATCACTCTTTATAAATAAAATCAGTTCTTTTGTGAGACAGCTATGGAGCTCTTTCTTCTTATGGCCTACCTCTTGCTTTTGGGAAAAATTTCTGTACCTTTTCTCCAGAACTGTGGACATGAACAATTGCCTACTTCTCTTAGATAAGCATGCCTGATTTATGAGCAGAGTACTGGACGAACAGGACCTTTTGGTATTTTCATTTTGTTTTTTCAGGTATGGAACCTCCACCCCAAGATCAAGCTGGGGTGAGAGCAATTAAAACATGGTATCTGAGTCCTGCTGGGCCAGATTTAGAGATTTCATCCTATGAATGGGAGCTAGGTGAAGAAAGTGAATTCCAAAGCTCTCAGCCACTCTTGCCTGGAATAGACCTTCTGCAAAATGGAGTTGGGTGGGATAAGAAATGCAGGCAAGCTGCCCCATCTAGGGCGATACTGTAGGGCCTCATTGAGAGTTGGGGGATAGGGTGCCCTGTGTTCTTGATTGTACTGTCCTAGCTTAGAGTTTCTATCACACAGAGCTGGGATGGGGGAAGGGATCAGGTTGTGGCTCAAATGCCACAGACTCTCACCACTCTTACAGAGATTTAGTGGATTTTCTTAAATAAACATTTCTTCATTGTCTGTATGCCCTCAGGATAACTTCCAGAGACTTTAAATGACTGCTCCTTTTAAAATTTTCACCAGTTACGATATCGCTGAGGAGAGGGTCCAAATACTTCCTCATACCACCATTCCCCATTCAGAAATCTACACTCCAGAATTCATTTTTGTTCTGTATTGTTACTTCTAGTTCCCTGACAAAATTAAACATTCCATCTTATATTTCTTAGAACCTGTTAAGAACATTTATTTTGAGTTGTTTCCGAACTATATTATTTGCATGTTGTTCTATTCTTTAAAGCTTTTCTAGCCTTTCATGTGATTTTTTTGTTAAGACTATATTTTTAGTACAGTTTTAGGTTTGCAACAAATTTGAGAAGGGGGTACAGAGACTTCCCATATACTTCCTACCTCCACACATACTTAGGCTCCCCCATTATCAATATCACTCGCCTACATGGTACTTTATTTTTTAACCAAGGATGAACCCACATTGACACATCATAATCAGCCAAAGTAAGTCTAGTTTACCATATAGTTCACTCTTGCTCTTGTACTTTCTATGTGTTTGGGCAAATGTACAAAAACATAATCCATCATTATAATGTCATACCGAGTATTTTCACTGCCCTAAAAATCCTCTGTGGTCTGCCTACTCTCCCCTCCCCCATCCCTGCCTTACTGACAATCACCTATCTTTTCACTGTATCCATAGTATCCTTTTCCAGAGTGTCATATAATTAGAATCAGACAGTATGTAGTCTTTCAAGATTGGTTTTTTTCACTAAGTATTATGCATTTAAGTTTCCTCCACATCTTTTCGTGGCTTGATAGGTTATTTCTATTTAGTACTGACTAATGTTCCATTATCCTGGTGTACCACAGTTTATTAATCCATTACTGAAAGATATCTTGGATACTTCTGAGTTTTGGCAATTATGAATAAACCTGCTGTAAACATCCATATGCAGGTTTTTGTGTGAACATAAAATTTTAACTCCTTTTGATAAATAACAAGGAGTGTGATTGCTGGATACGCTAAGAGTAAGTTTAGTTTTGTAAAAAGCTGCCAAACTATCTTCCTGAGTGGCTGTAGCACTTTGCATTCCTACCAGCAATGTACGAGAGTTCTTGTTTGTTGTTCCATATCCTCATCAGCATTTGGTGTTGTCAGTGTTCCAGATTTTGACCATTATAATAGGCATGTAATGATATCTCATTTTTGTTTTAATTTGCTTTTCTCTGATGATCGATGATATGGAGCATCTTTTCATAGGCGTATTTGCTATTCATTTTGAGTTAACTTTTGTGAAGGATGTAAAGACCAGTCTACCTTTATTGTTTTGCATGTGGATGTCCAGTTGTTCCAGCACCATTTGCTGAAGAGACTATTTTTGCTCCACTATATTGCCTTTGCTCTTTTGTCAAAGATTAACTGACTGTATTTATGAGGATCTATTTATGGGATCTCTATTCTGTTCCATTGATTTATTAGTCTATTCTTTTGCCAATTCCACACAGTCTTGATTACTGTAACTTTACATTAAGTATTGAAGTCCAGTATCATCAGTCCTCTAACTTTGCTCTTCAATATTGTGTTAGCTCTTTTGGGTCTCTTTTGCCATTCCAGTTAAACCTCAGAAGTTTGTCAGTATACATAAAAGTACTTGCTGGGATTTTTATTGAGATTGCATTTAATATAGATCAAGTTGGACAGAACTAACATCTTGACAATATTGAATTTCCTATCTATGAAAATGGAATATCTCTCCATTTATTTAGTTCTTCTTTGATTTCATTCATTGAAGTTTTATAATTTTCCTCATATAGATCCTATATATATTTGGTAGATTTATACCTAAATATTTCAATATTAGGATGCTGTTGTAAATAATATTATATTTTTAATTTCAAATTCCACGTGTCCATTCTTATTATATCAAAGAACATTGATATTTGTATATTAACCTTCTATCCTGCAACCTTTTTATAATCGCCTATTAGTTTCAGGAGGGTTTTTTGTTAATTTTTTTTTTTTTGATTTTCTAAGTGGACAGTCATGTCCTCTGTGAACAAAGATAGTTTTATGTCTTCCTTCCCATTCTGTATACCTTCTAATTCCTTTTCTTGCCTTACTGCATCAGTAAGGAATTCCAGTAAGACATTGAGAAAGGGTGGTGAGAGGGGACATCCTTGCCTTGTATCTGATCTTAGTGGGAAAGCTTTGAGTTTCTCATTATTAAGTATGATGTCAGCTGTAGATTTTTTGTAGATAGTCTTGATCAAGTTGACAGTACACCTCTATTCCTAGTTTACTGAGAGTTTTTATCATGAATGGGTTTTGGGTTTTGTCAAATGCTTTTTCTCCATTTATTGATATGTTCATGTGATTTTTATTTTTTAGCCTGCTGATGTGATGAATTTCATGAATTGATTTTCAAATGTTGAACCAGCCTTGAATAATTGGGATAAATCCCACTTGGTTGTGGTTTATAAAAATGTATATTCTGCTGTTGTTGCATGAAGTAGTCTATAAATGTCAATCATATCCAGTTGATTGATTGTGTGTTTGAGCTCAGCTATGTCCTTACTGATTTTCTGCCTCCTGAATCTGTCCACTTCTGAAAGAATGATGTTGAAGTCTCCAACTATGATAGTTGATTCATCTATTTCTCCTTGCAGTTCTATCAGTTTTTACCTCACATAGTTTCATGCTCTATTAGGCACTTACACATTAAGAATTCTTATGTTTTATTGGAGAATTGACCACTTTATCATTATGTAATGCCCTTTTTAACCCCAATAAGTTTCCTTAATTTGAAGTCTGCTTTTTCTTAAAATAATATCGCTACTCTTTTTCTGATAACATTAGCATAGTATATTTTTCTTCATCCATTTATTTTTAATATATATGAGTCATAATATTTAAAATGGTCTTCTTGTAGACAACATATAGTTAGGTCTTATATTTTGACCCTCTCTGACAAGCTTTGTCTTTTAATTGGTGCAATTAAACCATTGACATTCAAAGTAATTTTTAGTATAGTTAGATTAATATCTGCCATATTTGTTACTGTTTCTTATTTTTTGTCCTTGTTTGTTGCTTCTATTTTTGTCTTCCACTGTTTTTCTGACTTTTGTGCTTTTAATTGAGCATTTTTTAAATGATTCTCTTTTCTCTCTTAATGTAACAGTTATGCTTTTCTTAAACCTTTTTTAGTGGTTGCTCTGGAGTTTACAATATACTTTTGCCACTAACCCAAGTCTGCTTTCAAATAACAGTATATCACTTTACAGGTAGTATGAGTACTTGTAATAAACAATAATCTTAATTACTTCCTCCTATCCCTTGTATCATTGCTGTCATTCATTTCACTTATTATAAGCATATATAAGTGTATAGACAAATTAAATACATTGTTGCTATCATTGTTTTGAATAAACTATTATTTTTTAGATCAATTAAGAATAAGAGAAATAAAAAGTTTTCATTTTATCATCACTTATTTCTTATTCAATGGTCTTCCTTTCTTTATGTAGATATGGGTTTCTGACCTATATTAATTTTTCTCTTTAAAAAAATTTAACATTTCTTGCAAAGCAGGCCTGCTGGCAACAAATTCCCTCAATTTTCATCTGAGAAAAATTTTACTTTTCCTTCACTTTTGAAGTATAATTTTTCAGGATATAACATTCTAGATTGGTATTTTTTTTCTCTCAGTATTTTATTTTACTCCACTCTGTTCTCGCTTGCACCGCTTCTGAGACATCTGATGTAATTCTTATCTTTATTCTTCTATAGGTAAAACATTATCCCCTCTGGCTTCTTTAAGGACATTTTTTTGGCTTTGATTTTCTGTAGATCAAAGATGATATGCCTAAGTTTAATTATTTTCACATTTAACCCGGTTGGTGTTCTCTGATCTTCTTGGATTTGTGATTTGGAGTTTGACATTAATTTGGGGGAAATTCTCAGTTATATTATTTCAAATATTTCTTCTGTTCCTTCCTCTCTTCTCTTTCTGCTACCGCAGTTATATGTATGTTACACTTTTTGTAGTTGTCCTGCAGTCCTAGGATACTCTTTTCTGGTTTCTTCAGTGTTTGCTGTCTTTGCTTTTTGGTTTTTGAGGGTATATCCTCTAGTTCGGAGATTCCTCCCTCAGCCACGTCCAGTCTGCCAATAAGCCCAGCAAAGGCACTCTTCATTTCTGTTACAGTGTTTTCCACCTCTAACATTTCTTTTTTATTATGTCCTAGGATTTCCATCTTTTGCTTACATTGCCCATCTGTTCTTGCATGCTGCCTACATTATCCATTAGAACCCTTAACATATTAAATGTATTTGTTTTAAATTTGCAGTCTGATAATTCCAACATCCCTGCATGTCTGGTTTTGATGCTTACGCTGTCTGTTCAAATTGTGTTTTTTGTCCTTTGGTATGCCTTGTAATTTTTTCTTGATAACTGGACATGATGTACTAGTATAGAGGAACTGCTGTAAATAGGCCTTTAGTAATGTGATCATGAGTTATGGGCAGAGAGACAGTGTTCTATAGTTCTATGATTTGGTCTCAGTTTTTTAGTAAGCCTATGCTTCTGGACAGTGAACTTCATAAGTGTTTCTTAGTTTTTTTCTTCCTTCCTTTAGGTAGGGCAAGATGGCTAGAGTCATCTGGACTTGGGTATTTCCCTTCCCCAGGTCAGTTAGGCTCTGCTAATACCCTAGCAGGTTAGGCACTAGTTAATCATTTTACCCTGAGGGCAGGTTTTGTTAAGAACAGAATATTCTTTCTTCTCCCCTTTGCCCAAAATCTAAGTGGATTTTTCTCTGATATTTACTCTAGGAATCTGCTTGAGCTCCTGGAGCTCACAGTGTTGTTGTGGGGGTGGCTATGACTGTGTACCCCTGGATTTTTTTAACTCTCAGAATTGTCCACACTAAGCCTCTAGCAATTTGTTAGTTATAGTTCAGGTTTTTCTACCCCGGCACTGGTTCCTGCAGTGGTTTCTGCCCCCGAGTCTCAGCTCTAATAAACCATGACTCCCTATATTCACCTGTCTTTCCAATCTTGTGTGCAGCAGTTTGCCCTGTCTCTTCCATCTCTTATGGATTCAAGGAGAATTTTTCTTTTTCCAGTCTATTCAGTTTTTTACTTGTTGGGACAGCATGGCAACTTCTAAGCTCCTTACATGGGGAATTTGAAACTGGAAGAATTTTTATGTGCTCTATTCATTTGACTGGTTACTTTTTACTGAGTGTCAGACCTGGGATGATGCTTTCTTCTTTCAGAAGTATTCTAGATTTGCCGCACACAAGTGAGTAAAGAGACCATGAATCTAGGATCACCTCATTCCAATTTCAAAAACAGAGTCATTTCAAAGTATACTTTATTTCCAGCAAATGCTGATATATATCATATTTTAACCCTACTCTCATTTCTGGTCTCCCAAGTTTGATGCATCTGTCAAAAATTTATCCCCAGCTTCTCACTCTTTCAGTTATTCCTTCCAGATTTGGCAATTAACTACCTCTATGGTAAGAAGGACTCCAGACTCTAGCTTACTTCCTGCATTCCTTTCTCTTCAAATATTTGTTTGATATTTCCTAACTGATATTATCTCTCCAGTGCTAAATTTTAAGATTATTTTTTAAATGTTTCATCCAGACAGCTGAAGTGTCCTCAACAGGTTGATTCAATATTCTAGTTCACAATATTGCCCTCATCACTGGATCTTGCTCATCATTCTCTCCTGGTAATAAGGCCAGTAGCCAGCAGAAGAAAGATGCTAAATAAATTTTTTCTGGATGATTACAATTAGCATTAATATTTAGCACGTCTAGTGTGGACAATTATTTCTTTCAGAGAAGTAGTGAACAAATTTATAATTGCCTTCATGTTTCAATATGACTACTTTTTGCACTTTTATTAATAGATTACACTAGTGTAGTGTTAAGTCTTGGTTGATATAAACATGTAAGATAAAGCGTCCATCCTAGTTTCTGATCGTACAGTGTTTCTGCCCCATTCAGTTTTTACTTGCTCAAAAACTGCCAAGAACATGCTCAACCTTATCTGCTGTAAGTCTAACAAAATCCCTACCTGGGAGTCTAATGGGATTTCTTTCTACTCATAAGTGGGAATAAACACCATTCATTGCTTGATGCCAAATGTGTATTACTGGACACTAATTGGCCAGTAAGTACCAAATTTCATCCTTCTGACTTAATCCCTTCATTTTATATAGAGAGTATGCCTCTACCCTGTTTTCTATGAAGTCCATGGTCAACTGGTTTGTGTGTTTAGTCTATTGTTTAATCTCTTCAAATGTCATTTATCTTCCTCAATTCAGACTTCTTTCTTCCAACTGCCCCTAAAACAAACTGTGCTTGTGTGCCATATGGATCTAGATACGGTTTGTAAGGTCCTAAAAGGGTTCTTTCTTTCCTGGTCCTGTTGAATGGTGCACTTGACTGTGGCTTTTTCCTTGGCTGGAGATCCCAACACATCATCTTTAAGGCTTGGTTATTCTCAAAGATATCCCACGACTTCACACATTCTTTCATTCATTTATTCCACAGACATGTATTGAGTGTATCCTGTGTGTTAAGGTACTAAAAATATAGATATGAAAAAAATAAAAGTTGTCCTTTCCTTCATGTAGTGGGAAATGAAATGTAACAGGAAGAGCTTCTATTGACTATAAACTCTACATTTGAATATAGATGAACCTCTGTATAAAACAATCCAGCATACTGATGCCATCTTCCTTACCTTTAAATAGTATGGATTCAATATGTTAAAGAGGACCACTTATTTATTTTTTAAGCAACAGCTATTAGTTATTTCATAAACAAAACAAAAGTTCTAAGAATCCAAAGCCCTACAGCAACTCAGTTCATTATTCCTTTAAATCATAATACTTGAGGGATACTCACTGCCTCTATGTCACGTTTCTTTGAGTAGAGCAGTTGTTTTGAAACTAACCCCATTTCCTAATGCCTAACAAAAGCTCCGGAAACACCTTCAACTCTGCTTCTTTGCTGGCAGAAATCCGGTAGGCAGACCCAAAATCTGTATTTTTGTCATCTTTGTAGTTTACTGCACGTGCCATGTTCACTGCCTCAGTATTCATCCATCAAGGCTCCAGTCTCCTACACATTCCGTAAGGACCACAGTAATCTATATATACTTGTGTCTCAGGATTGACTTACCTTTTCATATTAACTACTTTTATCAAAATCTTAGCCCTTATTTGACATTGCCATCAGAAGAAGGAAGTTCTTGATGCCATGATATCTAGTTTGCCTATAAAATCTCTGGATAATTCCACTAAACTTAAACCCATTACTATATTTTTGCCAAATTTACACTTCTTCTGTTTAAATCTCCTTTGTCCTCACATGCACAAGAGGGTCATTATCACTAATAGGTCATGCGAAACCTGGTCTGCCACCATCTTTGCCCGATTGGGAGAGGAAACTCTCAAGATTCCCACATGAACACTGGAGTCCTATAGGAACACTGGGACCACTAAATAATGAGCTCAGGGAAACAGTTACCTAAATGCCTGTTAAAAAGTATTTCAAGTACATGCCTAGGAATGTCAAAGTTCAAGCTGCTTATTAAATTTGTGTTATAGGACAATGACAATAATAACTATTTTATCTCAGTCTTCTTATGTGACAGGCACTATGCTAAGTGTTTTTACAAGATTCCTGTAATTTAATTCTTACCGAAATTTTATCAAGCAGGTGCTATTACAGATGAATAAATTTAAAGCTGAATCTTACAAATGCTAAGGAACTTGCAGAAAGCTGTATTGTTCCTGAGAGAACACATGAATGCTTAACACATGTCTGTCATATGAAAACCCCCTATTATAAACCAGGGGTCTGCATTCTTTTTCTGTAAAGGACCAGATGGGAAATATTTTAATTTTTGTGGGCCATATTGTCTCTGAAACAACTATTCATAGTGCACTGCAAAAGCAGCCAGAGATAACAGATAAACAAATGGGTTTGTCTGTGTTTAAATAAAACTTTATTTATAAAAACAGACCAAATTTTTCAGAGCTGGCCAGATCTGGCCTGTAGGTAGTAGTATGCAAACCTCTGCTAACACATTACACTATATGGGCTTGATTTCAAATAACTTTAGTGGATGACTAAATTCTGTTTCAGAATATAGAGAAATTAAATGCAAGATTTTTTTTAAGTATTCACACCAATACATAACTTCGCCAAAAAGAAGTCAAGCCTTACTGAGTCATTTTTCTTCAAAATGGGTTAAATCGCAAAATCTTTTCCATGCTCACCTCTGTTCTATATTTAGCCTCTTTCTGCCAAGGAGTTCGATCTCTTTTAAAACATTATCTCATTAATCCTGCCTACAACCCTGTGAGGGTGGGGGATGACAAGTATTAAGACACGTTCAGAGTCTTTTAGATTTGATTCAAAAGTTGAAAGAAGTTGAGTGACAAGTGCTTGCTGCCCTCATAGTTACCCAGTATCCTTAAAATACGTATTCTGAGTCTTTCAGAAGCATGCTGTTCCTCATCTGGGTGCTTCTGGGAGGAGAGATCCCGCACCAGATAATCCATTTTCCTAAAATGTCCTTATTTGGGGTGTATCTCCCACAAGGATTTGGTTTCCATAGAGTTTTTCATCACTTTTTGCATTATCAAGATGTTCTGTTCTGCATACAAGTTTTTTTTTCTTTTTTTCCTTCTAGCTGATGGCTATATTTCAGTAGTGGGAAAAATAATCCAGAAAACTAAAATATTTGGGTCTTTATGTCATATATAAAAATTCATATATATGTATTCATTATATATATTACATATATATATTTACCTATGTCTAGTAGTAATATAGTGCCTGGTAGTAATTTAGGTATAAAATAAGACAATTAAATTACCCTTTTAGGTCATACATGATAATCATCATAAATATGATATTAAAATATGCTCAAATTAAAAAATAATCTTCCTTCATTCCTAGTTTCTTCAGGCCATAAGGTGCTCCAGCACCTCTAAGGGATCCATTTTAGCCTTATGAAATCCAGCTATTTTGACCTGGCCATTTGAGCCTTCAGCAACGCAACCTTTGCCACTAACCACATTTCTCAAACTCTGGTTTGTGTCTCTATACCGTTTAAGCAAATCTTTCTAATACTATCCACAGATTATGTATGCATTCATGGAAATACACATCTGAACACACAGCTTCTTCCACTGAGAATTCCTGGATCAGCTTTTTCCATTATTTTATGTCCCTCCTTTTAGGAAAAACCCTGCTTCAAACTCCTTTTTGTTTAGGAAGTCTTTTACGATCAAAGCAACTCACAGGAGAGATCCTTTTACTTAAAATTATTTATGGAATGCCCATTATATACAAGATATAATACTACAGACTTTGAAGCTTCCTTTGACAAATAAGGAATATAATATAGGAATATAATATATGCAAAGTATAATATATGCAAGGAATATAATATATTATATTATATTATGCCAAGGAATATAATATATGCAAAGTATAAATTGATAAAGGAGAGTGCATACTGTATGTATTAGAATAGATAAAATACACACAGCTGTGCAAGCACACAAAACAGAAAATGTATATTACCATGTAATATACTATGGGAGGTTAGATGATGGAGACACATCTTTTGGGGTTAGATGAGGAAAAGATTCATCTAGATGGTGTTTGAGAGAAAGCATACTGTACCTGAAGACTTTGTAGATATAGAAATGTTACTTGAGGACACATGTTTTGGATCATATTACAAAATAATGAATAAGTTAGCTTGGATAAAGTATATAGTATATGAAAGAAAGTAGGATATAGCTTGTTATAGGTTACATTAAGATGGTTGGATGTTATTTAAGAAACCAGTGAAGACTGTGTACAAAAGAGAGACGTAATAGCTGTGCATTAGGAAGGTTAATCTAACAATAGAATATAACAAGATAGGTAAGATAGATTGGAGATGGGAAGATACCAGAGGAGAAAGACCATTTCAAGTTTTAGTAATAGTTCAGAAGAAATCACAAGATCTTAGACTGTGGTAATGACAGTTGAAATGAGGAAGAAACAAACGAAAGCAGATAAAGGAGACTGTATAGAAGTAGAATTGAGGCAATAGAAGAGACAGGGGATATAAATTAGTCTCAGGCTCTTAAAATCATCTCCCAGCTACATAGCCTTGGGCTGAACTGAACCATGGTCTCCAATATCCAACTGCCTACCCAGAATGTCCATTAGATACTTAACAGGCATCTCACACTGCACATGGCTGCCACCAAGCCTGCTCTGCCTGCAGTTGCCTCCAGTTCAGTAAATGTTAACTATATTCTTCAGTTGATGAGGACTGAAATTACTCAGCTTTACTCTTTCTTTCCCTCTGTCTGTCAGATTTGATAGAAAAATCCTATTGGCTCTAAATTCAATTGAAGTTCAAAAGACAGTCACTTCTTACCATCTCCACCACCACCTCCCTCATCCAAAGCATTATCATGTCTCTCCTCAATTACCACAATAACTCCTAAGCCACTTCTACTTTTATCTTCCTACTGTCTACTCTCAACCCAGCAGTGGAAACCATCACCTCACAATTCTGCTCAAAACCCTCTAATGGCCCTATGAATGTATAGAATAGTGATGTAAAGGCTTGGGGCCAAAAACATGCCTCATGGTGCTGAAAATAATGCCATTAAAAATTCACTGCTTTCAGTTTAAAATAAACACCCTCTGATGGTTTCCCATCTCAGAATAAAATCCAAAATACTCACAATGACCTACAAAGACCTACATACATTTGTTCCCTTCTACTTCTCAAATCTCATCTTTTACTTTCTTTCTCCCCACTCTGCCTCTCATTGCTGTTCCTGAACATGTCAAATATGCTTTTTTTTAAGGGACTTTTTACTTGCCCTTCCCTCTGCCTAGACAGCTTTCCCCAGATATCCACATGTTTCCCTCCCTTTCCCATACAGGTATCTGCTAAAATATTATCTTATCCACCTTCCCTGACTATCCCAGATAAACTGTCAATCTCCATTATCACTTTTTATTCCCCTTATCTTGCTTAATTTTCTCCATAGCAGTCCTCCTCACCTCATTTATTAAATTTACTTGTTTATATGTCCATTGTATGTCTCCCCCATTAGCATATAAGCTCCATGAGGACAAGGTAATTTTGTTCACTGTTACATTTCTAGGACCTAGAACAGTGCTTGGAACATAGTAGGCATTCAAGAAATATCGGTTGAATTAATGAATAATGGAAAAAGCCAAAAAGCCTTAGTAATTTGAAGAAGGTCTCTACCAATTATATTAATCAAGGAAATTTAATAGAAGAATATATTGAGACATATAAGACATTTTGATTTGGGGTATTTTGAGTTAAGACCTACAGTGTACCACAGATAGATGTATAGCAGGCACAGTGAGAATAGAATATGAAAGCATGGTGACAAGAGGATTATAATTTAAATCTAGAATTTAAGAAAATTTCCAAAGATATGTAGAAAGCAAGACAAATAAATAAACCCAAAAGAATAAGGAATGTTAGCGACAATAAAGAAGATGGTGTGATCAGAAGGTTAGAAGAATCAGAAGGGTATGTTTTCATGGAAGCCATGAACAGCTGCAAGAAGAATGGTTTAATAAATATTGTTATATGCTGTATATCAATGGTTTTGAGAACTAAGAGATTATTGTGACTTTTAGAAAAGGAATAGGGTGTGAAGAGACCCAAGTTTCCAGAGTTACAACATGAACAGTTAATGAAGAGTGGAAGCACCAGATATAAATTACAATATTAATTTTTCATTCTTTCATTCAACAAATGTTATTGAATATATATGAAGTATGTAATAGAATATACTGGATGATAGAATGGTATATAAAAATGAACTATAGATGAATCCTGACCTTGAGAAAGTTTATCAAAAAAACAAGAATGCCCAAAAATGTATCAGGGACTGAGCTAGGCACTGGGGATTCAATGGAGAACATAGCTTTCTTCAATCATACATTCATTGAATCAAAAAATATTATGATGTCCTAGAAGATACGAGAGACAAATAAAGCATGACGCTTATCTCAGTGAAGTTATATTCTCATAATGAAGCAGGCAAGCAGATAAAGATAATTAAGATTCAACACAACACTCCAATTATAGCACATAGGAAATGTTATGAGGCATAGTAGAGGAATTAATTTTATTTTTCAAAGGATAATAAGTTTTAAAAATTCCCTTTGGAGTTCAAGTATGATAAAAAAGAATATAGAATTATGGAATCATGAGAGTACAAGTATTGAAAGACTTTTAATTTATTTGTTTGTTTGTTTGTTTATAAAATGAAATGACCTAAGCACATTTGTAAGCTCTGAGAATGGATCCGGAGGACAGACCAGAGATCCAAAAGAACGAAAATTATAAGTGAAGTAATAAATTCTTTAATATACATTATCTGAGACTGATATGATCAACTTTGAATTTAAATGTTTATAATTAAGGTAATTATTGAAAGATGATTCTAATGGTATAATAATGAAATTTAATATATTTATGATTTACTCATTGTGTATAGGAAGCTCTAAACAACATTTTATATACCAAATTTGGGTGTTTAACATTTTTAATGAATGGAAATTTTGAGCTATCGCATGGGGGCACTGTCTCCCAGACAACAGTTCAGTGTCAATAGTGTCACCATTTTCATCTTTACAACAGTGCTTGTGTCATTATTTGACAAGTGTGTGCATTTGATCTTTATGCTTTCATAAAGATGAGTTTACAATAGAGAAGTGAAAGTAATGATACAACTATAAAGAAGAGTATTTCTTACAAAATTAAGAAAACTGATTTATAGAGATAAAAATCAACAGACAGAAAAATGGGGCAATTTCTAGTCTCAGAAACTCTCCAAAATTAGATTCATTAATTGGATATTTAATTATGAGGAATAAGGACAACGTTTTAATGTATGCAAAATATTTGAAATACATCATTGGTTTATATTTAAAATGCAGGTGTCTTGGGACCTTTATAATAACTTTTTAACTTTCTGGGAAAAGAATCTTTCCTCTACATGTCAATTTTCTCCTTTGTATATTAAATATCTATAAATGTATTCAAAAGGCATTTTGCCTCGGTTTAAGGAACTGCTTTTATTGTATATTAATTGCTGTTTCCAAAACTAATATTCCAGGGAACACTGTTCCTTCAGGTTGCAAATAGGTGTACCGTAAAAGTGCTTACATTCAATTAAATTCAGAGAGTGTTGGGTTATTCCAAGTTAAAAAGGATTTTTAATGCAAGGCTTCTCCGAACTTTTACTATGCAAATGTGCATTTTTATTCTCCAAGAAGAGGGTATGGTAAACAATGTTCTCCAAACTAATTTGACCACAGAGTCCTTTTTTTTCGCAAAGCACCTATTAACATCCACCAGAACTAGTGTTCTTCAAAGCATGGCTTGGAAAACACTCTGCACATTCTTTGGTAGAATTCTCATGAAGAGAATGATACGCAGCAGAAAGGGACCTCATGAGATTTAGAGATGGAAGTAATCCTTGAGGCCATCTATCACAACCTCCATGCCAAGATCATTTCAACAACACCTCTGACAGGTGGACAGCCAGGTCTTGTTTTAAGTCTCTATTCTGTGATACTACATTCTATGTCTGTCCTATCTATTCTTAATCAATTCTTCCATTTTTAAGCTCACATATAAGTCATTGGTCCCCACTCTGTTTGCTTCCTCTTCTACGTGGCAATTCTTCAAATATTTGAAAACAGCGTACATGTCCTCTACTATATCCTCTCTTCTTCCAGATAAGCAGACCCCATTCTTACAAATCTACCATGAAGGCATTATTGGACTCATTGTATCAGCTGCCTTTCCCTGTGTGCACTAGAGTCAAACAACTGAACGTGATTGTTCAACTCTTCCTGCTGAAATTTGGACTTTTTATTTTTATTTTTTGCTGTATGCGGGCCTCTCACCGTTGTGGCCTCTCCCGTTGCGGAGCACAGGCTCCGGACGCGCAGGCTCAGTGGCCATGGCTCACGGGCCCAGCTGCTCCGCGGCATGTGGGATCTTCCCGGACCGGGGCACGAACCCGTGTCCCCTGCATGGGCAGGCGAACTCTCAACCACTGCGTCACCAGGGAAGCCCTGGACATTTTTTAATGTTAATTCTTGGGCTGTGTTATTTTTTAAGTAGAAGTATATTGTTGGTTGCTATCAGACATACTCTTGGTTAAGGAAAATTACAACTATAGCCAAACAAGATTTTCCCATCTGTACTTACATAGTGAACATTCTGCAGTTAAGTTTTGTGGGTTTTCTCATTGTAATCAAGAGAATTCCATACTATAGATTGCCTTAAAATGCAACTTTCCATCCCTCTGCAATGCTCAAATTATTTGTGAGTTGCAAAAAGACAGGCACGTATTTCTGTATCTAAAAGAAGCTTACCCTTGGTGCTAAATTGTTGTTCGCCAACTTTATGCTTATAAAACAAAAGAAAAATATGTTTTATGTATACATAGATATATGTATTTTTGTACATTACATATACATATTTTTAATTTAAAAAGAAAGTGAAAGGACTTCCTTGGTGGTCCAGTGGTTAAGACTTCTCCTTCCAATGCAGGGTGTGCGGTTCTATCCCTGCTCAGGGAACTAAGATCCCACATGCCTCACGGCGAAAAAAGCAACTCATAAAACAGAAGCAATATTTTAACAAATTCAGTAAAGACTTTACAAATGGTCTACATCAAGAAATAAAAATAAAAAAATAAAAAGTGAAGAAATAAACATTTACGTAATGAGATTCTTATTGTTGAAAAAACTTAAGTTCTAAATTTCAATTTGGTTTTCCCTTTCCCTCTTGTCTCCACCTAAAAAGAAATCTGAATTTTAATTCAGTACTGGGAGAACAGTAGTCAGAGCTGGTGATTGAAGCTGTAGAGTGTTATCTTATTTATAAGACTGAAGGAGTAAGAAAACAAACACACACACAAAAAACAAACATTTACTTTGGATGAAGGCTAACCTATTTGCAAAAGCTACAACGATTTACTCAATATTATATCACTGAATAATTATTTCTTCTATGTCCTTAAAAATCCTCCTTTTGGAAGAAAAAAAAAGGAAAGAGTTAATGAGATTGTGGTGTTACAGGAGTCGTGCAGAAACAGTGTAAGTAAACGTGTAGAGAAATTAGTTCTGAAGTGTGGGATAATTGTAGAGGGCCCTGGGCAAAAAACAAAACATAGATGTGCAGGAGTCATAGCACATCGTGTCTTCACTTGTCTTTGTTAGCGCAAGTGAAAAGGTTAATGCCGTTCAGTTCCATCAACACAGAGTGAAGAACTGTGGCCCCTTTAAATTCTAGAGTTACTCACAGTGCAACTGATTTAATTCCGGTGAGGATGCTACTATTTACAAGTTTGCTCGGGAATATGAATGTCAAGTATCCATTTGTTCCTGCTCCTGTACAATCTCTCTCTCTCTCCTTTTATTTGTTTTGTTATAGAGAAATTGTTTTTAAATAATTATCATAAAAAAAGATTCACTGTTATTTGAAGCTATCCTTTGATTGGAAGGAAAACTGTCAGATGCACGCAGACCCAAAGCATTAAGTCTCTGCTAGGCTCAAGATCATCAAATATTATATTCTCACATGCATGCTTAAAATCTAAAACCTCAGATACTCTGGCATTTTTGAATTTTCTGCCCCAATATATTATAGCTGGTGATTGTATTAATTGCTCGCAATATTCTGGTATAACTTGCCCATTTTAAGTATCAAAATACCAATATGTATAAGTGTGCATTTGCGATGTTATTCCAGACATTTAGCCATAAGACAACAGCTCTGTTCATCCTTCTTGCTTCAGCTTTGTGTCCCTACACCCGTCCCCTTTGCTGAATGTCACCCACTCCATCCTCAAAACACCTATTCACATACCTTCTTCATCCTTTATTACTGTTCACTTCCTGTTACTGTCATCCCCTCATCCTCATGTTGCTCCTCTTCTCTCATTCAACTGAAGGCTGAGCTCAGAACTGGAAAGGAAATTCCTTGATGCTCTTAGAGATGCAGGGGGGGAATCACACCAGGGTCATCCCCTTTCCAGGTTGATGGTTGTGAAATATAAACTACCCCAGCTTGAAGCCGCAGACAGTGGACCTGAACACTCCATTAAAGATGCTGGAGTTGTGGTATAAATATAAGAGTAAGTAGATTCTAGAGAAAGAATAAAAGGGATAAAGAGAAAAAGTTTATAATAATAAAAGTTTCATTTATCAAGAGGATGAAACTGTTCTAGAGGTATATGTTCTTTATAACTGAGCTTCAAAAATAAAGCAAGGGCTTCCCTGGTGACGCAGTGGTTGAGAGTCCGCCTGCCGATGCAGGGGACACGTGTTCGTGCCCTGGTCTGGGAAGATCCCACATGCCGCATTTAGAGAAATATCCTCAGGAATTCTCAGTATCACTGACTGCTTAGTAGCTTAATGCTAATCATATGTTATTTTGATATTTTCAGTAATTAAATTGCTTTCTATAATATTATGAGTATAGGGGCTGATTTCATGTAACAGATATTCCCTTGAATGACAGGAAGAAAAATGTTCTGGAAAGTCAATACTGCAAATGAGTAGAGTACTTACTCAAAGATGCCATTATATGAGTAGTAGTTCAGATGTACTCTGTCTAACAAAGGTATCAGAAAAATATTTTGCTGAATGAATTAATCAGTTGTAGCTCTGAGGCTGCAAGCTTGAGGAAATCTCAACAGAACATATTGTAGTAGACCTATGTGTATATACTTGCTGATGAGAAAGAGAAAAACTTGGGGGAGACATTTGTTTGCATCTAGAAATAAGAGACAGCAAGATGAAACCTAGCAGATGCACCTTTCAGGCCCTGGGGGAACAGCATCTACCCTTTATCCCCTTTAATGGACGTCTCACCAGAATCACCTTGATACGTGGTCCATTCTTTCACATTCTTGAGCTCTGCTGGCTTGTGGTTCCTTTAAGCCTCCTCACAATCCTCTGGACTATAGATGAAACAATTTTTAAAAAATTATCTATGGAGAAAGAAAAAAATTGAAGTGGGTTGGGAAGAGAAGGACTAGAAGGGTGGAGACTGTGATGAGGTCACTTTTTCACACTTTCTCTGTAATTCTCAAATGGAATCTATTTATTCTGAAGTTTGTGAAGCCAGAAAATTCCCACTGAGGTTACAATGCCCTGGAGCATTGTCTGTACTTTCTAACAAGAATTCTGATTCAAGTATGATTGAGAAACCTTGAAAGCCTCTTGCTCCATTCACAGTATGATAAGAAATACTGACCAGGCCTATAGGAATAGTGTCTTAGAGACTCGAGAGAAAATGAAAGGAACAGTCTGGACCTTTATTACTAGAAGAAATATTATGTTACTGAAAAAGAAATTTGAGTTACTTTTGATTCTTTTTCTCAAATGAATTAATAATATTCCAGGGGGAGTTGACCTCCATCATTCACAGGTTAACAATTAACCACACCATCTCTGTGGTCAAGAGATAAGGTTCTAGAGCCATCTTCCTGAATTCATATCCTGGCTCCACTACTTTCTAGTCATGTAACCTGGGATCAATTACTTACCTCTCTGAACCTCAGTTTCTTCATCTGTATAATGGAGATAGTAATAGTAACTACCTCTTATGTCTATTATAAGACTTAAATAAGTTAACACTTACTATGTGCTTAGAATAGGGCCTGGCACAGAATTAATTACTCAATGAATTTTCACCACAATTTTCTCCATTCATAGATAATGAATAATTCAGGAATAATATATATTATCTCTCCACAAGGTGGGCACAGAATAAGTGTTGGTACTACACTACTATTTTCAACATACAACTTCTCTGAACATCACTTCATATTTGGACAGGGCAGGATGGTGGAATGGTAGGAATCCTCATTTTATAAGTATATTTTGAATATTAAATATATAATCACTTTCTTCCAGATTATTTTAATGTTTTGAAACTTTCTTCACAGGATTCTAATACATTTTTGAGATTATCATGCATACAAGTTCACATTTATATTGATTATGTGCATGTGACCTCACTCTCTTAGGTAAATATAGTCCTTTTGTCAAGTACCAAAGTTTAAGAGACTGACATTTCAGATATGGCACCTATATGAACCATCATTAGCATAACTGGAGCAAATACGGGAATAGAAGCAGATCAAGCAGAGGATGTCACAGAGAAAAGGAGTCAAATCAATTCTGGAAGAATGCAGAAGGAAAGGTTTAATAAAGGGTATCAGGTGTGCTTGAAGAGAGGCTAACAGACTCAGGCCAACCAGGAAAGAGAAAAGAAAACTAGCAGTGAACAAGCTTGAACAAATAATTCTTAACCTGTGCTCTTAAAATTCCAAAACATTCAATTTGACTGCATGCCAAGTAACACATGCTAATTATAGATTTTAAAGAGTGTAATAGCAGTAACAATGTATAATTATTAATATATATTTCATACCCTGCCTAAATCTATACAGATGGTCAAAGGGCAGTGCAAAACTGGGAGCAACAAAAACTTCTTCCCTTGCACTAGGTTGCCAGTCTTTTACCTGAGTCAACATTTTGAGAGTAATGGATATTCGTTGGTTTCCCTTTTATATTTTCATTGACTCCTCCTACTGCAAAATGACATTTGTCCCCTGACTCTATTGAATTTCTCACTCTCAGGTCACTAGTGATTGCTTCATTACAAAATCAAGTCAGTGATCTTTTTTTCTTTCTCTTTTGCCCATATTTACTAAAGCTCTACTGCACTAACAGTTAACCTTCTTAAACATCCCATTGCCTATTTCCATAACAATCTTCTTTCCTGTTTTCCAACACTTCTGACATCTGATCATTTTATGCTGATTTCTTCATGGTTCCTACTCTTCTGATCCAATGACACACTAATCTCCCTCTACATTCTTTCTTTGAATAATCTCATCCACTGTGATGGCATTCATCCTCCTATACACTGCGAACCTCAATTTTCTAGATCAGGGGTCAGCAAACTATGGCCTGTAGGCTGGGTTTGGCTTGCCATTTGTTTTTGTAACTAAAGCTTTATTGGAACAGAGCCATGCCTATCTATTTTGTCTATGGCTGCTTTCACCCTAAAAAGGCAAGTTTAAACAGCTGCAACCAAAGCTAAAAATACTTACTGTTTGGCCCTTTACAAAAAAAAGTCCATCTGATCTAGTCCATAGGATGTCAGTCTAATATATCTAATTATTTAAAGGAAATACATGCTTTGATGATAAAAGCAGCTAAATCCAGATGTTCAAAGCTGATTCTCCTCTTACATTCACTTTTTCTTTTATTGGGAATCTATATTTAGCAAAACTAGAAACCTGAGAGTCATTCTAGACTTTGCTCTTTCCTTCATCCCATGTCACACTGATCACCAAGTTCATATTTGTCTTCTCTCCATCCTTTTGTCCACAGTCACAATTCAGGATCTTAGCCATGTTTCTCATGGCTGTTGGTAAGGACTTCCACCAACAATTGCCTGTGTGTCAGTCATTATTTCTCCAGATAAAAGACATAGTCTTTATTATACCCCCCACCTTGATCTAAGACTTGCGTGTACTAAACCCCATCCAAACTATTTTGAATGGATACCCTCAGTGTTTCAATGGTTCAGGACTTTGATAACTTCCAACCATGGAGTGAGGTTTTGGGACCAAGAGATGTTATTATGATATAAAAGGGAAAGTCCAGTGTCTGTCCTGGCAGTTGGGAATTGGCTACAATGGAACATACTCCCATAGACAATACAATAATAAATAATGCCTAAGTTAGAGATGTCAACTGCCTGGGAGAGTCAGGAAAGCCTTTGCAGAGGATATGACATCTGAAATAAATCTTAAAGATGAGAAAGAAATCATCAGTGTCAGTAAGTGTGATACATTCTAGGCAAGCCAGTAACCTGGATGAAGACTAGAATGCAAGGAAGAGTTATTTATTTTTGGAAAATGGCACTCTGTTAGGTTGGAGTAAGGACTGGGTGGGCTATTTGCAAAAACATAGCAGAAGAGAACAGTTAAGCCTGGGTGTGAAAGTTTGTTGTTGTTTTTTTAACTCCATGCTTGAGTGATTAGACTTCACAATGAAAGTAATGAGGAGTCTAATTTTCAAACAAGAGAGAAACATATGACTGGCATTTATAAAAGGTACTTATAGTGACGTATTAGAGAGTACACACATTATAAACAACGAAAACACCTTCTTATAGGCAAACTTTAGGAGTCCACTGCAATAACTCTATTAAGAAAAGTTACTTTCTTAAACTAACTCAATGTCAGTAGGAGCAGATAGGAGTCAGATTCAAGAGCTAATGCTGAGATGAATCTACAAGACTTGTCTACTTAGCTGAAAGTGGGTAGGGGCCAGAGGAGAGGAAGAAGTGTGGGCAGTAAATCTAGCAAAGCTGGCAGAGAAGGCAATGGTGCTATTAACCAAGAAATTAACCTTCCACAAAAGGAAGTAAAGGTTTCAGGAGGTAAGAGAATGAGCTTGTTTGGGACTATGTTAAACATGAAATGCCTTCCAGACAATCAGGATGACCAACGAAAATGTCCAAGAGACAATTAGAAATACTAGAGTGGAGCTTACAGTTGAAACAAGAATAAGAAAACATATCTTCCAATTGAAAAATATAGAACAAACTTGAGGACAAGCTTATCCAATCACTAGATTGTCCCTGTTTCTGAAAATCTAGTTTACATATTTATTTTTTGAGATAAAGCAGTAACCTTAACAAATCTTCTGTTAAAATGCGAATCTGTATATGTATAACTGAATCACTTTGCTGTACGCCTGAAGCTAACACAACATTGTAAATCAACTATCCTTCAATATAAAATTTAAAAAATTTTTTAAATGCTAAGCTGTTGGAAGAGTAACATATGAAATGTTGATTCACACCAGTATGTTATCTTGAATTATTTTACTGCTAGACTTTAGTTATTTAAAGAAGGCTTTAAGAACCACAAGCTCTAGGGCATAGAGTATGACACACAAAATTTAGAAACGAGGTACTCTCAGGCAATGTGAGTATAATAGTACACCAAAACAGAGCAGTGGAGTGAGGTCAAGGGGAGAGGAAAAGGACCAGAAAAATAAGTAAGAAGGTCAGGAAAAAGTGAAGATGGAAAGTGAAAAAGGGCAAAGCTTACTTATTTCCCAGTTTGAACAGTTCTCTGAAGGTAGCAAGTGTTCTCCTGTCTTTTGTTTTGTTTCCAATTTAATCATTGCTCCCTTTTAGAAGTCTTTAAATGACAGCATATGATACACTTGAGTTTCAGCTAAATATTCAGAAATTGAAAACCAATGAGCTCAAGTCTCTTAATTATTTTCAGTTTTATGACCAAAATATTAAAAGATGGACTTCTAGAAAGAAAGTTTTTTGGTAGCTTTATATAGTGCAGAAGGCTCTCCAAACATTGCCCATAATACACAATTCATTGTATTTTAGCTCCTTACAGATGCTTTAAAATCCCATATATCCTAGCTATTTTTTTCTTAATAACTTTTTCTATATATGCATTTTATTTACCCCTTAACATTAGGGAAAGGTTTAGAGAGTAACTATTTGATTGCATCAGTCTATGTTTCCTAAAACCCCAACTCATATTTTAATGCTCAAATTATAAGGCAATACTCTGTGATTGTATTTTGTAAAAAAAATTTATTACTACTCTCCAGGCCTTAAAATGTTTTCCTCATAGGCATGACTAGAAATATAATATTGATATAAATAAGCATACACATGACCCTTATTTGAGATTACTACTTGGAGTAATCTCAAATACTCATGGGGGAATACCAAAGAAAAGAAATCTTGTAAAGGAGGAAAACAGATAAATATTAAGTAGAATAAAAATTCAATTTTTTCAATTTTGTCAGATTACTTTGTATGCCAGTTACTTTCTATTCCTATTTCTACAGTTGATTTATCAGTAGAAATTCATTGAAACTTTTTTATTCATTACATTAAAATTTATGAAAAATCTGTGATAAAGTAGACATTTGTATATATAATGTGTACTAGTATTGTTTACATATATATATACGCATATATATGTGTGTGTTTGTTCAGTTGTCCAATGGCAATAAGAAAAACATAATTTATCATTTAAGACTAGAAACATGACTTATGATAATATCCAATTTTATTGTTACTGGTAAAGTATTACTTATTGCAAAAAATATAATCAAACAGTGCTTTTTTTCACCCTATTTTGCAATAGTGTTTTTTTTTTTTTTTTTTAGTGATAATGGTAACTTTAACACATTCCAGGAGACTGAGATACCTTTTCAATCATTAAAAATTATGTTATGATTATGCTACCTTCTTTTAGTGAAACTAAGGGGTACTTTTTTTTCAGATTCTATATCTACATGTGTGTTACAACTGACATAATCAACTAAACATTTTTTTCTTAGTGGTACATAAAATAATAGGGTATCTAAAAATGATATCAGATTAAAAAGAACCCTCTATTTCATTTCTTTGAAAATGGAGAAAACAATGTGGTATAGTAACAGTTAACAGAATATCACTCATTATCAGTAAATAGTTTATTTTAGGTGTGATATTTTTCATCTAAGTTTGTATAAATCTTGCAATTAAGTAACTAATTTCAAAAGATTTTTCTGAGGCAATAGTTATTTTATATAACATTAGATAAAAATTCAGGGACAGGTCAGGTGAGTAACATGTCATCTAAGGTCATGACCCATGTCGCTGGCAAAGCCATTCAGCCAGTTTTGAGTCAGTCCTAACTACCACACACCCATACGTGTTTTTATTGGGGTTCTTTTCTTTTTCTTTCAGTTCTCTTAAGACACCATGTGGGCTTTACAGAGGTTTTTCTTTGCTGCTTTGAGTTTTCTCTGCTTACACTGCCAGCGGTAAACGTGATAAGAGAAATATAAGACCACAGGTAGTTGGCCTAGTCTTCTTAGAAATAAGAATGTCATTCAATCCTACCCATAAATATATGCTGTCATAAGTTTTCTAGTCTTTTGAGTAATCTTCCTTTCTCTGTTCTTAGGATTTTCTCAAGGTATTCCAGTTGACTTTTTGGTAGAATCATTCTGATCTCTAGCAGAGATTTGGGAATATATATGGCCTAATCTTGAGACCTGCTCAGGGAGATAGAGAAGGCAACTCCAAAGAATATTCTAGGGACCAAGAAATTTGTCTGCTGTGTTATCTATAGCTGTTGAATGTGCAACTTGAAAAGAACATATGAGGCATTATCTTGTATCCTCCATATATATCAAGTGAGGGACAGAAAATTCTGAGTACTCAGATGCCTCTAAGTTAAAATATGTGAGGAAATTACATTCTAAAGAGCTTGAAGGAAATTATCCTAAACTGACGAAATAACAAGTCAAAGTTTTATTTCTTGCTTTGGATATTTTTATTCCACAAAGGACTTTATAAATGATATCTTTATCTGAAGACAAACATTGACATTTTTGCTTGTAAGTCACATTGTCAGAATTCCATAGAAAAATAAATGCATAGCTAATATATCAAGAAGTGCTGTTGAGTGGAAAGCAATAAATATGAAAAGATGGCAATCAAAAAATTATGTATTAAATACCTAAAATTTGGTTTGCAAAGTTAGAGTGTAGTTTTTTTGGGAAATATATGCCATGTGTTATAGAAATATTTATTTTACAATAAAATTGCATATTAAGTCTTGAAACATATTCTGTGGTCATGGCAACTTTAAGTGAAAATTAATTCACCTCTGGCTTCACTCTTACCAGCTGAAAATGTGATGTTGTTATATCCAGATGCGCATGCACACTCCATGCCAACAGCAAAGTACGAGAAACTGAAAACAGCAGGGTAGCATCTATCTGTTATGTGATATTAAGAATAGTACCTCTTCTGGGTTATTTTTTAAATAAAATTTGATGAATGCTGAATAAACATTTAGGAGATTCAACTCAAGTATAATTGGCAGAAAGAATTGAGGTGGCAAAGAACCAAAGCTAAGGAATGTGAGGCGAAGAATCCTGATGGACCAAGCCCAGAATTTCTAACACAGTGCCCATGGATCAACTTATCTTACTATTTCTCATGTATGGAACACACATATATGTTTGTGATGTCTGCATTTGTGGGATAGCTTTAATTTTGTAATACATTTTATACAGAGACAAGCTCCAAATCTATGTTAATCAGAGCTTAGGTGGTTGCTTCTGCTCGAGCTAAGCATAATCTTTAAGAAAAGGCTCACTACACTGTGCTCTGCTTTTCCTCGTAGCATCCTCCCCTCAACAAAATGGTAAGAATTCAGCTGACAACAGGGTAAACAGATTATTGTGTTATTGCTGGCTGATTGCTGGAGTTATTTTGGAGCTTCCTAATTCATTTAAAGAGATTTTTGACATTTATGAAATGACTTCTATAATCAACTGATAGTGCAATATCCTATAATTGTTCAATTAAAAATGACTACTAGTGCAGTCATTTATTAGTAGAATCAGATAATTGTCTTGCCACTAAAGAGTACTTCTCACTTTGCACATCACATGAAAATGTTTGAGTATAAATCTGTGACACAGCAGCCAAAGTCCTGGGGATTTTCAAGTGCATTTGTAATTATTACAGCCCTCTGAAGTAAATATGGTTTAATGTGATAATCTTAAATGGATTGTGTGTGAGCCTTACAAAACACTTTTCTTTATAAACCAGAGCATCTGTCAGAACGGATAGGAGTTCGTTTCCTACCAATAGGAAGTTCATGATATTCTTTCCAATGTGTACTTAGAACGTGTGTACTTAGAACACAGAGCAGTATGCGTTTCCCTCAGTCCTCATTTATCTTTTTTCTTCTCAGATGAAACTGATTACTGAGGAAAGGAACCAGGAATGGTTGCATTAATAAATCAGTTTCATATGGAATACTACCCCACTGGGGTCAGCAATCAAAAGCTCTGACTTCCAGATACAGATAGGAATGCAAATCCATAAAAACAGAAACATTTTCTCTCTCTTCTCTCTCTCTTTCTCTCCCTCTCTCTCTCTCACACACACACACATGATTTCAAATGCTGCATTTCTCTGAAAACACTTTGACTCACATTATCACAAACCATCTGTTAAGCTAAATCGTAAATCAGTCTTTGATTAAATAATTTTTTAAAAATCTTAGCACACTGAAAACAGAGAAGGTACAGATCATATAAAGACCAATATAAAGAAATAACTGAATGGAAGAAATAGGAGCAGCCCCCTTACAGATAAAGATTTCTTTATTTTTCTTTTAAATTAACATTGTGCTTCTTTGGACAAACTGGCTAAAGCTCAAAATTTACATTCAGATAGTGATAATTAAGGAAATTCAGAGCACGCTCAACAGATAGAAGATGTTACTTCATTTGAGGTTGCTACAAAATAGAATTTAGTAGTGTCATTTCAAAGTTGCAGCTTAATTTTCATTTTTAAATAAATAGTCTGATTCTGGTGTTTGGTTTTTTTTTCCATTTTATTTGCAGGAAAATGTTTAAAAACTGCTGTCAGATTCAGTCGCTGTATCCCGCTTTCTTTCTAAACCATCAGCAAGGAAAGAGCATTTGAATAACAGCTGCTTTGGGTTTTTTGTTTTTGTTTCTCTTCAAAAAAATTTTTTTCAAGCCCGTTTTTCTTCTTGTTGTATGGATTTTAGAAAGAGTTTTGATAAAGAGAGTCCTGGCAGCTGGATGATAAATATTATTTTCTTAACCTGCCTGTCTCTGTCAGCCACCTGCGACTGCAGCCTGCCACACGTTGGAAGCAGCTCATTAACTTTCCCACAGCTTCCCGGGAGTTTTCCTTGTTTTCTTTCACCTTGGGTGTGTACTGCACTCTCACTGAACGGTTAACTCTCCTAGTGGGCCGAGCGGGCTTTGGCACCACGAGCAGAGCACGCTTCAGGCAGCCTCCCTGCTAAGGCTCAAAATCTCTCTTAAACACATTAAGCAGCCCATTTTGGATTGATAGTGCAGTAATTATTCTGCTTCACCCTAAAAACCATCCTGGGGTAATTGGCGCAGAGGAAAATTACCCAGAGTCCTCCACCACCTGGTAGTTAAGGAACGAATCCAGGGAAAGATAAGTGAAGCAGGAAAAAAAATCGGCACTTATTTGATTTTAATCTCACCACTTTGCAAGCATTTAAATTGCCTTAATCAGGTGGTTGGCTTCCAGCCTAGCTGGTAATCTGTTATCAAATTTGAAACTAGATTTTTTAAAATGTCAGTGTAGGCTGAGAATTGAAGTCTATTAACAGTTATGAGTCTCTCTCCTAAACTTCCATAATCTATGTATTAATAATCCTTTTTACAAAGCTGTCAAATATTACTTTATTACACGACTCCATTAATAATATGGATATAAAAGCAAGCTCTAATTATTTATTTTTTTATTTTTATTTTAAAGTTGAGGGAACACACAATACCAGCATTCTTAATACTAAAATCCATTTCTTTTTTGAAGCAATAGCTTGAGTCTATGGAATAACCTTGATAAATGTAATTGAATTTTTCTCTGATAAGATTAACTAGTGGTAATTGTGAATGGGGAGGTCTGACCCACTCCAAATGAGATGTATGACAAGCTGAAAATAATCAATTTTTTTTCCTTTTCTTTATTTGAGCCTACATTTTTTAAATGGAAAGAGAAAATCAGGGCCTTGCAGGATGAAACATTTGTCTGAAATGTTTTTGTATACACTGCTTATCTTCCATCTCCTCAGTGTGTCTAATTGTGCTGAGCTTGGTTTAAAATGAGATCAACACATTGAAACCCCAGAAGGCTTAATTAAGGGAGGGACTTTATACCTACCAAAAAAGGGAATTTTTTTTTTTTGAACAAATGTGGCATAAATTTTACCTGCAACATCCTTGACTGAAAGCATCCCCAAATTGTTAAGCCCATTAAATTGCTTCTTTTCTTTTAGGGAGAGAGAGAAGGGAAAGAAGAAGAAAATAATTTTACTTTGAAAATCTTAATTACTGTGATAGCAGGGTTGGGTTGTGCCTTTTTACGATTCCTGTATGATTTGCATTTTGAGTTGAAGTTTTGTTCTTCACAGCACACAAACCAGCAATCAGGAGCTTATAGAAAGGGCTGGATAGATTCCCCTTTTAAACATGCTTATAAAACATTTTGCCTATGTAGCTTTTTGTATTACACATTCCATGGGGTTTCTCACATACCAATCGAGAAAGCATATCTTTTTTAATTCATTTTCTCAGAAGTTTAAGAGCTTGGCAATGTACATTAATACAGAACAAACAAAATATTTCAAAAAATGAAGCACTATGGTAAGAGTTTCATTTGAAAAGCAAAAAATGCTGTCATTATTTTTACTCTTCTTTCATGGTTTTTATCTGACCATAGAATTTTAGTGAGTAGATCAGACTACAATAGAGGCTGTTCCAACAACTTGGGTTCCTAGTCCCCTTCCTGGTTTCTAACTAGGTTCAGTCAAAGACTCTTTCAGTAACATAAAATCTGGTGACAGTGAAATTAATCACAATGTACAAAAGAAAAGCAGCTGGCAGCCAAACACTGAAAAAAGCCAAATGTGAATTCAACTAGCTATCAACCTCAATTTACAGAATGTATACATATTATGTACATCTATATATATTTTAGCATGGCATAGTTAGTATTGATGTCTTTGTATGTGTATGGATTTCCTATATTACCTCAAAAGTACTTTTATTATTATTGCTTTATAGCATATTAAATTCGACTAAACATAATAAGCATAGCTTCCCTTTTTTATTTTGAAGCTCATGTCTCATTAAAACCTGGTCATTATAGTTACACAGGTAAATTCTATGTCTGCTGGTTGGGGCATTTCACTTTTGAAGTGAGATAAGTTTTAACACATGCCTTTGCCGAAAACAAACTCCAAGGAAAAATCTTGGGAGAGCAATAATGGATGTTTTCTTCCTTACATATAGGAATGCGGAGCCACCAGCCCCTTCAAAGTAGAAAGAGGGTGTTTGAGCTTTAAGGGAATGCTGTCAGGAATTAATACATACTGAACCTAGATTGTAACTTGCTAGGGTCAACATCAGTTAATTTATGAGTTTATATCCAAATTCATAGTGCTTTGTTTCATCATAACATTAGAGTGGTCTCTGGTTGAAATTGCCCATTAATATCTGTATAGGAAGGTCACTTGCTTGATCTGGTCCTTTCAGTTACTATCTTCCATATGTTGGGAATGGTCTGCATTTCAGACAAGTTTCTCACTGGCCACTACCCTAAGTCAGGATATCAAAATCAGCAGATTGGTTAGAAGTAAAAATTCTCTTTCACATACAGATTTAGAGAAGTAAAGGCTATATTTAATTATTTGTTCCTTTTTTTAAACCTGTATTTCACTACTACTTTGAAGCGTATAAAAATAGATTCACCGTAAAGAACAGAATACAAGAACTTTGATAAGTTTACACAGTCGAGCCAGGATTGGGTCACAATCAGCTTGTACTTTAAGAGAGCTACAGAATATACCTACGCAATCATCTTTTTTATCTTAAACTTTGTTATCATGTTAAACCAAATTTTAAAAAAACTAATACCTTTTAATACAGAGCACTTGAAATTAATACCTAATATAGAAAAGGGGTCAGGAAAAAGGACAGTCCAAGTCAGCACAATATTAGAGCTCATTTCATTTAGGGACAGTTATCTGTTGTTCAGCTAATATATTATGAACAGCCATTATTTACTAAGCCTTCTTCTCAATCCTAGAGGTAAAAGTAAGGATAATATATTGCCTTTGTCCTTAAGGAATCAACATCCTACTTGGGGAAAAAGATAAGTGAGCAGATAATTATGATACGTTATGGTTAGTGCCACAAGAGAGTGTGAGGGAAGTTCTTTGAGAGACCAAAGAACACATTCAACTCTACCTGGAAAACTGAGGCTAGTTTGATAAAATCGATATGTGAGTTCTTGAATCAGAAGAAGTAGACAATTGATTATATCCTGTGGGTTAAATAAGGCGCTTATTTCAAAAGAAATTTACAGAAATAAGGTTAAAAGAACATGCCTCTACTTATGGGATTTTTATTTAGGCAATTCCCTTATGACTAATTATAATAGGAATAACAATAGCTAACACTTATCACACACATTATGCACCAGGCAATGTTCTAAATGCTTACTTGCATTAACTCTATTGCTCCTCGTAACAATCATAGAGGTGTTATTACTATTTGCATTTTATATGTGAGGAACCCAAGACACTGACAGGCTACATGTCTTGTTCAAGGTCAGGTCACAGAACTGGAAAGCAGCAAGAGGATACAAACTTAATCAGTCAGACTCCAAAGCCCAAAATAGTCAGGTTTTTATTTTCAATAAAGTACTTTATGATAGACCAATATTAAGCATTCTCTTCTGAATAGTGCTTTTTGCAAAATTTTTCTTCACTATCTCAAATGTCTAAAATAGTAGCCTTCTGCCCAGAACCATTTCACTCTGTGCATTATGAAGTTAGCTGGTTCTAAGCTCCACAGCAATATATCCTTGAGAGCAAACAAGCACTGGCTTACTTTATTCCTCAGCTTTTGGCAACCTTTATTATTTCATTTATCTGCTATTCATAGCGAGATGTAAACATCTTACTTCCCAGTGTGATCCTCATATCAACAGTGAGTCAGTGTAAAATATTGGGAATCAATATGTGATAAAACATCGGCCAGTACTAAAAAGGCAGGCCCAGAGAAAATTCACTGAGCGTCAAATACAAAATAAACATCAACAGGTAAAAATGTAATAAGATCATAAATAAAAGCAGGGAATTAGAAAAAAAATTTCTTAACCCAAAAAGCAATTTGACAAGTAAGATATAACTATATTAAATACAAAACCACTTCCAGTACAGGGAGCAATGAATTTTTCATGCAGGTAGACAGAACAATTCTTTTCTAAATATAATAGACAGAATACATGACATTAGTGCCATTTATGGTAAGGTTTGGGACTCAGGAAGGAGGGGCACTGGAGCCTCCGTGAAGACATTAGTTAACACAGGTCCTACATTTTTTATTGATTAGTGTAGACACTTAAGACTAAATATTTTCAGACTGAGGATTTTTTTTCATTCCAGATATGTGTACATATATTTCTTAGGTGCAGGTACTCGGCTTCTTGAATTCTTCTTAGTTTCCTACCTTCTTATCCCTTTCCTTCAAACTTACACAGTCTGATCCTGCGGCCAGTTGGTCAGTGAGTCAGTCTGGGTCTGTCTGTGACACATCGTTTCATTGGCCTATCCTTGAATCTACAGTTCTATAGAAAGTCCAACAAAAAGGTACAAAAGAAGTAGGGCATTGCATTCCTTTTGGGCTGCTTAAAATTTAATGTCAATGGCTAACAATCAAGAGGAAACAAATAATATTCTTGAACCTTGTTTGCCTAGATAAAATAGTCAGGAAGGCAACAGTCTAGGAGGAGTGTGACTGTGATCCTGCAGTCTCTCGATTCACCCGGTGAAAAATGCATTACCTAACACACTTCCACATACACTAGGATTTCACAAATATTTCTTTCCTTCAGTGCTGCTGCTTTTAGGGCTAATACAACTACCCTAAGAGTCAGAACTCTCCACATGAACATCTCTTTTCCCCAGCTGCTTTTCCTTCTGACCCTAAGTGCCTACTCCATCCATGAGGCTTTTAATATGAGATAAAAGCATAAACTGAAGGAATGAGCCTCTAATTGCGAAAAGGCAGGGATCAGAGTGTACTCAGAAAATTTTTTGTTTTGTTGGTATTTTTGGCAGAGTATTTACCCAGAGCCTTAGCAACCACAGATTCATTTATTCATGTGTTTATTCAATTAATATTTTTTTCTACTGTATTGCACAGGGAGTGCTGCTCAATATGCTGTACTAACCTAAATGGGAACAGAATGTGAAAAAGAATAGATACATGTATATGTATAACTGAATCACTTTGCTGTACACCTGAAACTAACACAACACTGTTGGTCAACTATGCTCCAATATAAAATTAAAATTAAAATAAATAAATAAAATCAATTAATATTTTTGAGACTTCATCATGTCTTAGGCGACTTGTAAAATTTCTGGGAAAAATGCACAACTCCTACCCTCAAGGTCCTTACACTCTAATTGGTAAAGATGTGTGTGTATTACATATTTTAATATGGTGAGTAAAGAAATACATTTCTACAGAGGGTATTATAGAAAATACAGGGAAAAGATACAAACAGACTTGGGACATGATAAGAAGGGTTGGAAAATTGTCTTAGAGATGATAGATACCAGCACTCTGACCTATATGAAGAGTGGGAAGTGGTTTTACAAGCAGAGGGAAACCATAAGCAACAACTGGAGATCATCTTCTTGAGGAACATAAGCAATTTAGGCTATGGCAGCATAAAGAGGAAGGCAGAGAGTAGCAAAGGATGAAGGTATAATCAAAGTCCCCAGGCGAATCATAGAAAGCCTTAGATGCCCTGTTGTGTAGGCCATGGAGTAGGTGTGCTCTGGGTGATGGCGGGGGCTGGTAGTGGAATGAACAGTCCAGGAGAAGGAAGAATGTAGGAAAGACTAGAGGTAAGAGTCATGGTTAGGAGGCTCTTACTCTGGTTCAGAGATAATGGGGGGCTGGCCTAGAGCTGTGGCTGCAGTGATGGTAAGGAGGCAACAGAGCCAAGACATCCATAGTAGAAACTCCTGCATGTGGTTAGTGATAAGGATGAGGGAGACATCGTGAGTTACTCTCTGGTCTCATAACCTTGGTCAATGGACAGGCCATCAGCTAAGATAGTATCTACATAAAGGAGAAAGCAGGCTTAGGGGAGATAGTAAGTTCAGGTGTGGCAAATATGTTATTAAGATATACTAAGATAGTAAGGTCCGTTGGAAATCTAAAGCTTAAGGAAGAGATTATATATAATTTGGGGGTCAGCCGTATGTAGGTGATAATTGGAACTTTGAGACCATATAAAGTAACCCAAAGATAGTGTATAAAATAAAACAGGTCATGGTCCAAGGCTGGGAACCACACCATTTCAAGGACATATCAAAAATGAGGTGACAGAGGAGACTGAAAAATCTGATACTGGTATCATAGAATACAAAGACTTCAACAATTTCAAATAGAAAGGAGAGGATTTGCAGAGTCAAGAATTTGCAGCAAAAAACTGACAAAATAAGGGCCACAAACCACTTATTACATTTGGGAGTTGGGAACCCTTACTGACTGCAGCAAGATCATATGTGAGCAGTGGGTATGAGCAGGAAGCAAATAGCATCAGGTTGTGGCTGAATACATATATATATATATGTCTGTATATGTTTCTCAAAAATTTTGGATGCAGATTGAAGGAATTAATAATTTAATTTGAATTAAGGGGGAAGGTTGTTTTCATTGATGAGAAAGACTTGAGATGATTATTGTTTGAAGAACAGGGCCTGATAGGGTATGGCATTTACAGATAGAAAAGAGAGGATATGACCATTGGAACAATATCCCTAAGGGGTCATAAAGTGGTAGAATTAAGGGTAAAGATGATCTTGTTGGTCTTGAATAGGAAGAGGAACATATCAGCCTCTGAGATTATAAGGAAGGATAAGAGAATGGATGTGGTACAGATGATTTTATGGTTAGTGAGGTAAGAAATTGATCAGCATCATACCTAAAGTCCTTTGTTGGAACACTAACAAAAAGAGAAAAGAAAGTTCGGTAGGAACATTAGGAAAAGTGGGAAATGTTTGGAGTAGTCTTTGAAGGAATTGAGAAAGGGAGCTGAGCAGGTAAAACACTGATGAGCAGATAAGGAGGTCAAACAGATTTTTCAAAGCATAGATTTACAGTATTGATAAATTGTTGGGCAATATAGTATTTTTCAACAGACTTCAAATAGTCATATATAAAGTCAAAGAAAGTCCATTAGATTGATTATTTTATGCTGGAATTTGCTGCACAGATGGATGGGGAGGTAGTCATCTATTCAGTCATTTGTGAGGGTGACCCATGCTCAGTTCAGCCTGCTCTTAGAAGCAGCTGGTTTACCTCTTCACCACTAGCCTTCAGTGGCCTCCATTGTGTTGCCCTGGTCTCCATCGTGAACCTCTTGTCCAGACCAGCCATTCATTCTGTATCTACTAACTTTTCTTCTAAGGTTTTATAAATTGGCATTTGGAAATGTGCTTTCAAAAATGTGGCAAATTGGTTTAACTGAATCTAGCTCTCAGTCAGTGTTTTAATCACCTTATGAGCTGTACTCCACAATAGAGCTCAAATCTATCCATCCTCTATTTCCCCATTATGACCACCTTAGTCTAATCCACCATCGCCTCATCTAGACAATGACCACCATTTTCTAAGAGTCTTCCCACTTACAATCTTGAATATTTTTAAGCCTTTCTCCTCATAACAGCAGCTTAACGATCATGTTTAAAATGTTATGAAATGATGGGATCCTCTTGTACTTAGAATAAAATGCAGATTTCTTAACCTTATAGGGAAGGATTTATATGTCTCTGACCTCATCTCCCAGCACTTGTTCCCTTGCCTACAATACTCCAGCAACCCCAAGCTTTCATTTTCTAGAACTCACCAAGCACATTCTGACTTAGGGCCTTTATGCTGATTTTTCCTTCAACCCAGAATGCTCTTCTATCTGACCTTTGCATGGTTGGCTCTTTCTCATGCTTCAGCTCCCAGCTTGAAGGCTACCTCCCTAGAGAAAATCTTGTTTATTACTCTATCTGATGCACATGACCTCTCCATCCCTTCATAACTCTATTATAATATCTTATCATTTTCTTAATAAAATACATTATTTCATAATAAGTTTCATAAATAAAACAATGCCATTCACATATTTCTCTACTTGTTTTATCTGTTTTTCACTAGATTGTAAAGTATCTGGGGGCAGGAACCATGTCCATCTTATATAACATTATAGCACCAGTCTGTAGCAAAATGCCTAATTAAATGCCCAGTACATAGTCCAAAATGTCAGCTCATTAAATAAATGAAGATGAAAGAATGAAAGAATGAACCAGATAGTTGCCACATATATAGTATTAATTCTGCTGAACGTATCTCAAGTATTTAACAATATTGTTCAAGTTTTCCTTCTTGCAACCCTTTTACCTTGGATTTCTGCGACATCGTACACCACCGTATTCTTACTTCTTGGAACACCTACTCTCACTTGCAATTTCTAGTCCCCTCTACACTCCTGAAATATTAGAATTCCTTGGAGATTTATCCTTGGCCCTTTACTTTTTCTAGTCATCATATGTTTCCAAGATAATCTGAACCATGGTCACCACTTTAACCAATCTGATATGCTAATCACTTTCCAATGCTTCAACCCATGCCTTTCTCCATCATGTGGTTTAAAACTATTTTAGATGACCAGTATTTCTAAACTGATATTTCTAAGTTCCCTAAAACTTAAGATTTCTCAAATTAAACATTCAATGTTCTTCATGTCCCAACTTGGTTCCTGCTGTTATATCTCTCATGACACCACCATCCATCTAGTTCCTAAGTCACATTTACTCATTTACTCAGTAAATATTTATTGAATGATTTCTATGTTCCAGGCACTAGTCTGGAATAGGTACATCAGTATATAACACGGGTAACAACACAGAACAAAACACCAAAAACCTCAAAACTGCTTACTTTCATCTTAGATTCCTTCTTCATCAACTTAAAAGCCTCTTCTTTTCTTACTTTCTATTTCTAGTTGGGAACCATGTTTTTGTAAATACTTCCACTTTCAAAGTCTTAATTTGTCTCGTTTTCTCCATTTTTTTCTCTACCTGCCTTACTTCAAGTCCTTATCATTTCTAGGATTACAATAACTTTTTAATTGGCCAGTTTGCCTCCAGGCTATCCTACAATCCACTTCCAAAATAGAAGGCAAATCACTCCAAAATGCAAATCTTTCAGGTCTCTCCCCTATATTAAAATCTTTCAGTGGATTTCCATCCCTACAGAATAAATGTCTTGTTTATACATCTCCCAAAATCAAGTCCAGAGGACTGACACAGACCAAGTCAAAATCAGAATTATGTAAAAGAAGGAGAGGAAAGAGCCCTAGGTGAACGCCCCAAATATTCCAAAGTTTCCATTACAGCACATCATCATAATATGAAATGTGCTGGTACCAGCTGGAATAGACCAAGCAGATCCAATCAATTTATGCATGTATTTTTTCATCATAGAAATACTGCTTTCATTTTCTCTCTATCATTCTCTGTGCTTGTTATATGTTCTTATTTTATACTATTTGTTAAATTATTAAGTTTAATTTTAACTTCCAATTCCTGATGATTTATGAATACACTGAACAAAGCAGTTCTCTAATATAGATTTGTATGAACCACGCTAGCTATTGTACTAAATATGTGTCATAATGAAGCCGGCTTTATTTATATACATAATTCCCATTTTAACCTCAATTTTCTTTTAAGAAAAACTTTATGGAAAATAACAGTTTATCTATTAGGCTAACGTAGAATTCATCTTGATACTTAATGAATAAGGCAAACCAAATCACTTCACTTTTCTTTGAGTAATTTTTGGAATGATGTGTTATTTATAAAATTAAGACTTCCTTTGAACCCAAAATAATCTTATTCTTCAAGTAACCTTGATTTATTTTTATTGGAGGTAAAAACTGATATTATAGTCACAGATTGTCTTATTTGAAAGACATATTAAGTAAAGCCATATCAGCCATTGTTTTCTTTGGTTGGCAGAATCAATCAATCCACCTATCAATCAAATGTTTATTAGGTACCAGCCTTGAGCCTGGCATTGATCCAATCCTGTACATCAGTAAAACAATAAGTACAAAAGGGGAAAAGAAGATGATAAATTCCAAATTATAAAATATGTTTATTAAAATATTTTTTATTTTCACCAATAAGAATTATATATATATAGTCATGTAAAAATATTTGTAAGAAGCACTATTTTTAGTTTGAAGAATGAAAGATATTATCTAGAATCTGATATTACATAAACTTTCATGATATTCAGATCTCTTCATGGAAAGCTATGTCCTAGAGCTTTTGTGCTGTTTGGTAACTTCCTATAATTATTCCCTATTGAAGCAGTGGCCAGTGGCTCTGTCCTACAAGTCACAGCATTGGGTAACTGTGATGTCTTAGGAGGTTTCTCAGAGGGCTTGTTCAGAAGGAACCAATTCTGAGCTCAGGGTTCTTCCCCAGTGGACTCCAAAACCACTTTGTTCCATGTGATTCTGCATTTACACACAACATCCACTTGAGCTTTGAACTTGAGAGTTCAAGTAATCTCTGTAGCGCTTAGTCCCAAGAGACCAAACAGAAAGTCAAAGGAGCTATACTTCTGTTAAATCAACGAAGAGCAATTACTGAAGGTTAGCCAAGATCTTTATATATAAAATACCCTCTTCATCTTGATTTAGAATGTACTTGTTACAGATGCAAAATTTGAATTGGATGAGGAAATATAAAATGAAAGAAGCCTCTTTAATATGTTTTTTTCAGGGCTCTTTGTCACTATGTGAGTTAGTTAATAGATTCAAGCCACCATATCCCAAAGGGATTCCAGTAAGCAGAATCCTCTGTACATTTAATTATTTCATCAGTACAAACTTTTAAAAATGACAACGTAGAGCAGTTGAATAAACACAGACTATATTCAGCCAGGAGTGTGTTCATTTAGTGAATAGTGGGAAATAGGAGCTGGCCAAGTCAAAGCCACTTGTTTTAGTCACCCAGAAAATGATTTGAGGGCTTTTTGGGGAGGTCAGACGATCTGAAGACCTTTTCTCTAACTATTGTGAGCCCGTTTTTCAGTATCGGTCTTTCAATTGCCAGGCTTATTTATTTAAATGCTTCTCTACTTAATCAGAGGTTATTCACCTGTGTTTGTAGATGGTCTACTCACCAACCATCCATTCAGCGCTTTCACACTGAGCACAATGTGTTTCACTTCATGCAAATTTTACCCCAATTATAAATTCAGTTTTTGCACCAATATGCCAGTTACTAGGTTATTGTCGCTCAGCTCTAAATCCAACCTTCTATTGTTGACTTTGTGATGCTGAAGCAAAGACTCACCAGCCATACTTCTTTCTGCTTTGCCAGGTGGCTCCATGTTAGACTCTGCCAATACAGGCGATAGAGGCAGACTAGGAGGCTGGAGGAGGAAGAAGAAGCTACTTCTTGCCTCTTACTGTACATTTCTTGTCGGCTATCTGGGTATAGTTCTTGTGAACATCCCTCCAGCCACACTTTGTCATCCTGGTAGCAGCAGTTCTAGCCCATAGCAGCAGCTTAGTCCAACTCGCAGTTTGTTCTAGGCTTGCAGAACCAGCCTCCTCAAGGCTCCCCAGCGACACCAATACCTGGCTGGCACCTGTTCCTCAGAGTTCTGGGTCCCAGGGCAACAGAGCTCCTCCTTTATGGTCAGAAACACTGAAGCCAGCTGAGCAGTGCCTCTTCCTCAGAGATCTGCATTTTGGAACCACAGAGACCTTCCTTTAAGTTTCTAGGTTGTAATAATTCCAATTATCTTTACTTTCTTCCTCAGTTCTAGAGGTAGTAGCTGTTTCTTACAGTTGCTACTTCCTTAACTCCATAGAATTTTCTTTTTACCCTTTTAATTACCTAGTTCAGGGGTCCCCAACCCCCGGGCCGCAGACTGATACAGGAACTGGGCCACACAGCAGGAAGTGAGCAGTGGGAGAGTGAGTGAAGCTTCATTTGCCGCTCCGCACCGCTCCCCACCGCTCCCCACCACTCCCCATCGCTCCCCACCGCTCCCCACCACCCCCCACCACTCCCCACCGCCCCCCACCGCTCCCCACCACTCCCCATCGCTCCCCACTGCTCCCCACCACCCCCCACCACCCCCCATCGCCCCCCACCGCCCCCCACCGCTCCCCACCACTCCCCACCACTTCCCACCACCCCCCACCGCTCCCCACCACTCCCCATCGCTCCCCACCGCTCCCCACCACCCCCCACCACTCCCCACCGCCCCCCACCGCCCCCCACCGCTCCCCACCACTCCCCACCACTTCCCATCGCTCTCCATCACTCCCCACCGCTCCCCACCACTCCCCATCGCCCCCACCGCTCCCCACCACCCCCCACCGCTCCCCACCGCCCCCCACCGCTCCCCACCACTCCCCATCGCTCTCCATCACTCCCCACCGCCCCTCATCGCCCCCACCGCTCCCCACTGCCCCCCACCGCCCCCTACCACTCCCCACCACTTCCCATCGCTCTCCATCACTCCCCATCGCTCCCCCCACTCCCCATCACTCTGCACTGCTCCCCATCACTCTGCACCACTCCCCATCGTTCCCCACCACTCCCCACCGCTCCCCATCGCTCCCCACCACTCCCCACTGCTCCCCATCGCTCCCCACCGCTCCCCACCACCCCTCACCACTCCCCACCGCCCTCCACCGCTCCCTACCACTCCCCACCACTTCCCATCGCTCTCCATCACTCCCCATCGCTCCCCCCACTCCCCATCACTCTGCACCGCTCCCCATCACTCTGCACCACTCCCCATCGTTCCCCACCACTCCCCACCGCTCCCCATCGCTCCCCACCACTCCCCACTGCTCCCCATCGCTCCCCACTGCTCCCCATCACTCCCCACCACTCCCCACCGCTCCCCACCACTCCCCATCGCTCCCCACCACTCCCCACCGCTTCCCATCGCTCCCCATCACTCCACACTGCTCCCCACCACTCCCCACCGCTCCCTGCTGCTCCCCATCCCTCCCATTACCGCCTGAACTATCCTCCCCACTACCATCCATGGAAAAATTGTCTACCATGAAACCAGTCCGTGCTGCCAAACAGGTTGGGGACTGCTGACCTAGTTAACCATTATACCTGGGTAACAGTTCTTTATAGTAAATTTGCTCTGTTCAAATAACTGTTTTGTGAGTTGGCCTCTTCACTGTACCCTGACATATAATGTACACATACCATATCTGCCTTTTATTACCTGGCCAAAATTCTTAACCACCCTAAGCCTCAGTTTCCTAATACCTAAAAGGCAGCTAATACTAATATCTACCTCATATGCTTATTTTGATGAGTAAATTAAGCATACATTAAGTGTAAAATACTTGGAAAAGCCAAGTTTCCAATATTATATATCCTTAAGGAGTTCATAATCTGGCCAATAAGATAACACAAATACTTTTTAATTCATAAGCTATGGAGGGGGTACATAAATGTTTATTATTTGTCTTTAAAATGTATATATGCACTTTTTTGTGTATTTCCCTTACAATAAATAAAATCTATACCGAAAATATAGTGAGCATGGGGAAATCATTACAAAAGACTGGATATCTTACAATCATAGTATTGAAAGAAAGATTAGAACAAAGGATATGAATATATACTTGGTTATATTTTTCTTCACTTGTCAAATTTTCTAAAATGAGTTAAGCATAACTCATAACAGAAACAAATACATCTGAAAGTTAAGAAAGATCTCTTTCAGGTAAATGGGAAATGATTTCTATTGCAGGGAATATTAAAAGGAGAGAAGGAACCTCCCTGTTATAGTGCAGGAAGTGATACGTGTTCTTCTAACTGCATTTCCCGCAGCACTGCCTGCTCTGCCTTTCCTGAGTGCTGGCCATGTCCACCGAAAGCTGAGCTCTGTCTGCATGGTGTGTTATTAGAAAGCTCTGTGGTTCAATGTAGCCAACTTAACAAGGTCTTTATCCTTCCTATCTTACAATAACCTATAAAATGACAGTAACAGACAGTAACAAAAAAGGCCGTAAAATGACAGTAACAGACAGTAACAAAAAAGGCCAGAGAAAGGAAAAGAGGTTTCAGCAGAAGAAAGTTGTCAACAATATTTTGAAGATGTTGAGAGTAGAGACAAGACATGATTGCCTTAGAGCTGAGGATGCTAAAACCGAAGTGTTCACAGGAAGGGAAGCCAATGAGAAGCAAGACAATTCACACCTCAGAACTCAGGAACTAGTGCTAAAAACAGACGGATTATTAGAAATGTGTTTAAGCAGTTAGATCTCACATCTGCCCTTTCCCAGACTGTAGAGCCTGGCAGAAGACAAGATTTTTCTGGAGAGCTGAATTGAAAGAGTATCTTGACTCTAGGGACATCAGGCAAAAAGATTGCCAACCCCTTTCATACCTGAAGCTTTCAGAAAACTGCCTGACCTCATATTACATCTCACCTCTCCAGTTCTCCACTCCTACTAACAAGGAATTAAAGGATTTCTCTTTGGAGAAATTGACCAGCTGAGGAAAAATGGCTACAGATATGACAATTTGAGGTCTCTGACAAAACAGCTGGGTTCTTACTCAATAATCCTTTTATGATACCCACCAATAAATAAGTTTCAGCTATGCATGCTGACCTTAAAATTAGCTTTTGAGTATTTCAGCCTAAACATGAACAGAGAAACAAGGATCACTACACAATTTAGGGAAACAGCAAACTTGAACGTGAGAAATAAGACCAAATTGTCTGAAACAATTGCTAATGAAAAAGATACAGTGTAGGGCCTTCCCTGGTGGCGCAGTGGTTGAGAGTCCGCCTGCCGATGCAGTGGACACGGTCCAGGAAGATCCCACATGCCGTGGAGCAGCTGGGCCTGTGAGCCATGGCCGCTGAGCCTGCGCGTCTGGAGCCTGTGCTCCGCAACGGGAGAGGCCACAACAGTGAGAGGCCCGCGTACCGCAAAAAAAAAAAAAAAAAAAGACTTCCCCAAAAAGCAAGCCGAGAAAAAGATACAGTGTAGGGAGTAGAAGAAAACCTAAAAGAAAAATATCTGTAATTACTATCTTTAGAGTGGTTAATATGTTTATATATAGTATATATACATATATATATACATATATATATATATACATATTTTAAGCTTCCCTAAAACAAAAAGAGTATGCCATTAAGAAGGCAAAATTCTGAGAATGAGAAAGAGCTCTTGGAAATTAATAATGTGATAGTAGAAATTTAAAAAATCAATCAAGGATGGGAATAAAAAGTTGAAGAAATCTCCCTGAAAGTGAATGAAAAAAAGAGAGAAAGAACATATAAGAGCATAGAAAAGAAAATTAGAGGATAAACCCAGGGGCTCCAACATCTAAATAAGAAGAGTTACCAAAAGGCAGGCTATGGAGGTGAAGAAAATATGAAAGAAAACAATACAAAACTATTTCCTAGGATCATTGGCTTTCCTATTTTATCCAACACCTAGAACAGATCATTTTAACACGATCTTGCTCTAATCGACGTACTTATTTTTGTAAGAATCATATAATAATCAGTAATCATTTTCCAGATTGAAATGATCTACCAAATGCTCTGCAAAATGAATTTTTCAAAAAATCCACTCTAAGACATTTCATTTGGAAATTGAAGAATATGTAGGGTAAGGAAACATCTCTTTAAAATTTAAGAGAGAAACTAGAGGTCCTATGCTCCCAATCAGATTGCTCAACAGCAACAATGAAAGCTAGAAAATAAAGAACAAATTCTATAAAATTCGAAGAGAAATTTATTTCCAACCAGAATTCTTAACCAAGCTAGGATATAGAAAGTATGAGGGGAGAATAATGACATTTTAACAAAGCTAAGTGTCAAAAAAAAATGTACTTTCCATGCACCTTTTAGCTGTGGGAAGATATGCTGTATCAAAAATAAGGAAAAAAGCTAAGAAGAGGGAGGACGAGATACAATACATAAAAGAGGAAAGGGAATTCCCATGATGGGGAAGGATGGGATCATATCCAAGAACAACTGGTTTAAAAGGAGTTTAGAAAAGTAGACCAGGGTGTTGCAGAAAGAATGGCCTAACAAATGTAGGGAGTGGATGGATTGCCAAATACATTTGACTCTGTTTTGTCTTTCCTATTAGAGTGTGAGCTACGTGAGGTCAGGGAACAGGTCTGCCTTTTAAATCTATTTAAAAGAATCTTCTAATCATAGTGCCTGATACATAGGTAAGCACTTCAAAATTATTTGCTGAAATTTAAAAGAACACTGAGATTTTAAAAATTTTTACGCAATTTTTAAAAGAACACTGACATTTTTATCTTTGTTATATTATCCTCCTACTAGAAATATATCCCTGTAAGGATGAAAATTACCTATGCCTAATGTTGCATCTCAAATCTGATCTAGCCTGCCATTAAAGAAAAATAAGATGGGGTGGGGAGTGTAGAGGAGAAGAAGGAAAAGAGAAGAGTTACCATTTCAAATGATACTTTGAATGATGCCAAATTGTACTCATACTTTTAGGAGCACAAATTAACAATATCAATCAAAACATAAAAGGTACCTACATTTTAACTCAGCATTTTATATATTTCTATAGGTATATAAAAGTGGCTTACACAAAGGTAGAGTGTGAAAAAAGTTGTCAACACAGCATTCTTTATAATAGCTAAAAACTGGAAACTAGCTATTTTTTTCAACTAAAGGGACCTGGGTAAATAAACTTTGGTGACGCTATTCACTTATGGATTGTAATGTAGTTGTTAATACAAAATGAAGTAGATTTGTATGTGCTGACTTAGGAGAATCACCCAGGATATATTATTAAGTGAGAAACGTGAGGTGCAAAAAAGATAGGAAAGGAATGATCCCACTTGTGCAAAGGAAAATATCCATGCACAATATGAGACAGTGCATAGGTATCTTCTTCCACTATTAACTACAAATCATCGGTCATAAATATAATGCAGTAAATTAAAATAATCAGTAAACTCAGATTAATGAGAGAGGTAATCCATGGTATTCTAGTAAATGTTTAATAGTTGGCTCCTCAAGAAAAAAAAAAATCCTTGATTTGTAGTATTTGCCAATATCTTTTGTATAAATGTTCCCACCATGCTGATTTCATATACCGACATAACGTCACTGAATTCAGAGAAAGGTGTTCACAATTTGCTTTCCCAAGCCAGGAGCAGCCAGCTCCAGCACACCATTGGGGGTAATCACAAGGTAAGGGGTTTGTATCACCAGGGAATATGACCTCTGCTTCAGCCCTCATCGCTCTTTTACACCTTCTGTTGTTCAAAAGTAAGGCCAGAAAGGCCATGCAGCAAGGCAAAACTTTCTGTGATGTTTGATTTCTCCGGGAGCTGGATGAGCAGAGCTGCTAAGTTCAGCTTTTGCACTGAACAAAGATCAGGAAATTTGCCTGATTTTCCTTTGCTTCTTTTGGGCTCTTGGATGTGTTTGCATGTAAAGTAAAGAAAATATTAGGTATAACAAGAATGAGCTATCAAACTGATATTTCCTGACCTTTTGAAATAGAAAGCACACCTTAAATTAACAACATGAATGGAATAAATGCAATGAGTTATGCCCTCTGACTTCAAACTATTTGCTTCTAGATATGTGTGTATGACCATCAACTTTCTGACAGAAACTCTAATACTAGGTCTTTGGAAATCCCCACAGTAAATGCTTGGCTAAATAGCAAGAAAGGAGAAATTATCTTTTCTCTTGAGTGAGTGCTGATACAAGCAGCAGTTCCTTCATTTGCTCAATGCAGTGTCATCTCCTACCATCACATATGGGCAAAGGTCATGCATCAACAATGTTTATCTATGTCTATGTTTACTCACAGCTGGAAGTAGACAGGAAGTATAGTTTTAAGGACAAAAAAATAAGAAAAATTCCAGAAGGAGGCAGCGGGAGAATTTCTGTTATAGTATATGAATCTTACTTATTTTGAGGAGGTTCTGACAAGTTCAAAATAGATGTTCTTATCATTGAAACCAGGATATATGTGAAAGAGGATCAGGTACATAATTGATAAGGCTGGACAAAAATACACACGAGAACTGTTCTGGGCAATATAGGATAGATACATTGTCAATATAGGATAGATACATTGTCATTTATCAATAAATGATATTGCAGTTAAGTGCAGAAAGTTGAGAGTGATGTTTCGGTGCTATCACTTGACAATACAAAATCAATGTGCCCCCAAGAATATGGAAATATAGCTCAGAAAAATTAGTAGGAAAAATAAACCTAGTTGCACATTTAGATAGTACAAAAGATCAAAGTGAGAGCATACAATGGTAAAATACGTTGACTAAGTTGCAAAGTCACTATAGGGTATTTTTAGAGAAATATAGCTGAAGCTTGTTTTGTAGAAATAAATATTTTTCCAAAAAGACAGTGATGAAGTGAATATTTATTAAATTTAATTATCCTTTGATTTTAATTATGAAAGCAGATGAGAGTCTTGAAAAATATCTAGTCCCACACGTTTAATAAATTTACGTCTATAAATGCCAAAATGTTTAAAAATAATATATCTACTGAAATTTTAACCAACCTAATATTAACCATCAACACTGTGTCAAGTTCGTTAAGTTTTGTTTTAATGTTTAGAACATTATTTTAAAGGCTAAAGGAAAAGAAATAACATTTTAATCAAACAGACCACATTGTTCCAGTACCAAGTTCTACCATCTTTCTTACCCACCATTATACAACAGAACAATCTGTCTTTTTGGTTTATGAGAACTTGTTTCACAGTAGTTAATGAAAAGTGCTGACATAAATAAATAAAAAAGATTGATGTAGATTAAATGTTGGAAAATATTTAAAAATAAGAGACAGTCCCTCAAAATACAGCAATAAATTTACTTTGCACATTCACATCTGTTGGGACTTATACAACTGTAAAAAAAGTCATGGGAATTTATGTTTTCCCTGAGTGCTGATTTAAGCAGCAGATTTTTAGGACTCTACATTCAATGAGGGGACTAAAAATTGTCTGTGATATTTCTGTTAATTCATGTCAAAACAATGGCCTAAATTATTGATTTTGTCATGGCAAACTCTTGTACATAGAGTCTCTGCATTACAGTATGTACTTGTAAAACTTAAAAGGACTGTCACTTTTCCCATTACACAAAACTCTGTTCAGACCCTAGCCTGAGTAAAATGTCAGGTTCTGATCTCTAAAACCAAAGAGGAATGTGTAGCTCATAATCAAACGAAGTTTTGCCTTGCTGAAGCCAGAAATCATTTCTTTCAAGCTGCTTCTGACTTTGCAGGCTGTGTAATCCTGACAAATCAATGGCCATTTCTAGGGCTTTGATGCACACTATGCTAGAAACCCAAATGATATCTTAAAAAGATATTCAAATATTCAAAGTTCTCTAATTTGAAATGAAATTTTAACGTGTATAAATGAAGGACCAGAATGTATAAATGCCTTAATGTTATTAAGTATAATATTTGTGAAAGATTATTCTATAATTATGTTTAAATTGATGGAACAAGTGTATCCGCAGACCCAAACCAGAATAGAAAAGAATCATGACTTGAATGTAAATCTTAATTGACATTATTAAAATGATATCTGAAGAACTGAACAGACAGATGAAACAGAAACTGTGTTTAATAAACAAATACTGTGCTGCACTTAATAAAACGATTGTAAGGCCAATTTTTAGCCATCGTATTACTCACCTATTCATTCTAAAGCGTAATTGTCAGCTTTATTTTCCTATGCCCGAGTAAGCGGCTGCATCTTTGGGATATTTACAATTTGTGCAATTTATTGAGACAGATCCAATTCCTTTTTTATTTGTTTTCCCAAAGCACCTATTTTTTTACCTTTGCTGACCAGTGCAGAATCATCCTCACTAATGTTTATAAAACACCACATTATTGTTAGATATCGAATCCAAATGCAAGCGCTGCAGGTTCTAACAGATAGGAGCTTGATGGAATCTGTCTTTAGATTGCTGCTGTCCAGACTGCTTAAGCGTAGATTCTGTAAAAGTCAGTGACATGAAAGCATGGAAGGGAAGAAAGACAGGTGTGTGTGTGTGGTGCGTGTGTACAGGCACAGATATGTGCATGGGAGAGAGAAGCAGATGGATACAAATGGACAGAGAGGGAAAGAAAGGGAAATTCCAGCTCTGAAAAACACGCTTAAACTTGGATACAAAAATACGGCAACATCTAGTGTTTCCCAATGGGCTTAACCCACTGTAAGTCAAACATAAGGGGAATTCGAATTTTCATTAAGAAACAAGTAGAATTCTTAATTTGAACTTCTGAAATTTGTACAAGTCATTTGTCACCCAAATTCTCAGTGTTTACTAAAAATACCACATGTGATAGGAAAAGATGTGATAGAAAGATCAACTACCAGAAAAAAGTGTTAAATTCTGTAGCTCCTAATTAAATTAAAAGGGAGATGTGCTGTTTCCCAGTAGTTAAGGAGCCATGGGACGTTTTATGGCTTTCTCTCAGTCAGTGAAATTCTGCCTTCCTCTCCCACAGTGAAAATAATCTTAAGAACATTAGAATATTTGCTGGGTGGTGGAGATATGCAAAGACTTCCCTTTCATGATTCTCTGTCCAGCGATATAGAAAAATGAGAACTAGTTATACTTTTTCTCAACATATGGCAAACTTCCAAGTTTAAGGAAGGAAATAGACAAAAAAGAAGAAGGGCACCAACACATTTTATTTGCACCATATGCTAGGGATTATTCTAGAATCTCTACCTACATGGACCCCTTTAATCCTCCCAATAACTTTGTGGCATAGTGATCAACCCCATTTTACTAAAGAAGAAATTCAAGCTCTGAGAAGAAAAGCAAATTACCCTAGGTTATAGAAAAAGTAAGTAAAGATCAGACAGTACCCTATTAAGGAGTCCAGGACACATGTAGTTCATTACAAACACTTTACAAGACTTAGGAGGAAAGTAAGAATTTTTGAACATTATTCACAGATGCATTGCTGCCTCATTCATGAGCTCTATTTGCACTACTATGAAATCCATATATGCAGGTATTATTAGGGAAAATCTTGGGTCTATGTATTTTATATTTGGAATCAGTTAAATGAGTTACCATTAGTTATGTAAAGGGGCAATTAAAATCCAGGTTGGTTGACCACCAGCCACCTAAAAGACCTCAAGATGAAGCTGTTGATAAAGCAAAACTCAGTTTCTTAGAACTACTACAGAAAAGGCTAACATCACTTTGACAGAATCTCGGCTGCACCTTCAAAAGGGGATTTAAGGGAGGATAGTTACAGGTTTTTAGGGTCTGGGTTGAGCAATTTCAATGCATATATTTTGAAAGGTGGCTAACTGGTTGGGACTGGGTTGAGTTTATGACACTGTACCTTTGAATGGGTGGGAACAGCAAGGAGAAACTGCTAAATGGAGTCTTGATGAGAAAACTGTTAGTTTCGATAAGTAAGCTCTTTTCATTGCGTCATAGGCTTTCCTTCCAGTAGCAAGTATTTTCTAGAGAACATAATTGAATTACTTTTACTTGTTTAGTGTTGTTTAACACAGGGGCAGGAAATCATGGTGGTTTCAGTTCTCATTAGCATCATGCCAAATAAAAAATGTTTCAGTTTGACACCAAAGCTCATGCTGATTTCTTTCTCATGTTTCTGACATGAGAGTGAAACTATCCCGTGAGTGAGCTCTCCATATTCTGGCTTTACCTCAATCTTGATTTCCCATTTTTTCTGGCCTTTCACTCTTCCTCTCATTTACAGAAGGGAAAACTTCTTTCTTGTGAAAAATGAGCTTAATTATCTGAGGACTAGAGTGTGTGCCTTCATAATTCTTTTGGGATGAGGCTTAGTCTCAGTGTCTTTTATTTCTCTCATTCCTCTATTGCTTTATCTTCAATGTTTAAAGATACTTAGGCTTGTGGTCTTTATAAAAACGACTTAAAAAAAAAACTTTACATCGTACAAAGACATCAAAACATATGCGTTTGAATGCACTGGTCCTCCAAGAGAAAAATCCTAGGGAGGTCATAAAAATATTTTCTCAAAATTCTAGAACAATAAGGAAAGTGAGTTCAGAAAGTCTTTATGCAACAATATTAAATAATACTAGTTAAAAAAACTACAGGGGGGCTTCCCCGGTGGCACAGTGGTTGAGAGTCTGCCTGCCGATGCAGGGGACGCGGGTTCGTGCCCTGGTCCGGGAAGATCCCACATGCCGCGGAGCGGCTGAGCCTGCGCGTCCGGAGCCTGTGCTCTGTAACGGGAGAGGCCACAACAGTGAGAGGCCCGCGTACAGCAAAAAAAAAAAAAAAACTACAGGGCTTCCCTGGTAGTGCAGTGGTTGAGAGTCCACCTGCCGATTCAGGGGACACGGGTTCGTGCCCCGGTCTGGGAAGATCCCACATGCCGCGGAGCGGCTGGGCCCGTGAGCCATGACCGCTGAGCCTGCGCGTCCGGAGCCTGTGCTCCGCAACGGGAGAGGCCACAGCAGTGAGAGGCCCGCGTACCGCAAGTAAAAAAAAAAACAAAAAACCTACAAATTTGAGTGGTAGAGACAGATGCCTATTTCATGAAAAAGGACTTCTAATAAATATGGTATTCATAGATTTAGTTTAGTTGGTATGACTCCTAGACAAACTATAGTCATGGACAAATATGAACACTATTGAGTTAGTCCTTGAATCAGTCCCAAAAGAGACAGAGAGACAGAGACAAAGAGAACAGTTCATCAAACAGTGTGGCTTAGAAAATGAGTGGTGCAGAGGGGTATTTGATCCTTAGACAGTCAACTGGAAATCCTGCAGAGCAAACTTTTCAGACAACTAGAATTAAAGCCAAAACCAAGAGTGAGTTACTCTCAGAGTTATGCCAGCACGAGGAGTGGCAATTCTATGTTGTTTAAACGGGTGCGAAGGAACGTGCATGTGTGTGTGTGTGTGAGTGTTGGTAGGTTTTCACAGACCAAATAAGAAACACACCATCACAATTTTGGGATGTAGAATAACTACTAGTCTCTGTGCCCCTTTCTGAAGCTGCTAAGGGAGTTTTCTCAGCTATCCTGATATCAAATGACTATACCAGGAAACCATGGTTTAATTAAAAGCAGTCCAATAGCGATGTTCCATTTTGAATGATTGCTAAGCAACCAAATTAGCATATCTGTGCTTAAGAGGTTGGGAGAGGGACCAAATTATGCCAGGATGATAAAACCAGGTGGACAGGATAGCCTAGGCTGCCCTTACATTGACCTGTAACTACCTTTCAAACCTCTACGATCTGAATTCATTCATTTGCTTCTTGAGCAATGACTATGTGAGTAGCCTGACATAAAAACAAACAAAACAAAACAAAAACACACAGTATTCAGGGAAGAAGACTTCAGTTCCATCACTTGGCCTTAAACTGGCCTTAACCTCTAGAGCAGCTTGACGGGCTTTTGTCCAGTTGACTCATCCAGCTCCGTCAAAGACCAGGTTTCAAGAAGATTGCTAAGGTAGCAACACATCTGAGGAAGTTCACCTACTATGGGTCCAGGCTGCGGGTCGAAAGGTTTTGTAAATATCAATGACCAAATGCAAGCAGGGCTTTGCCCAGATCCACATGAGGTGCTGTAAGCGGGGGGAAAGGAGCGGGTGCAGGGCACAGTGAGAAAAGCAAGAGCACAGCTTTTGAACCTCGGGTTTATGTGGGTTTACGAGAGGACTATGTAAGGTGTTCCATTTTTCCTGTTGTTTTCTGGAGGGTATAAGCAGAGAAACCTCGGCTAGGTTTGTAAATTCAAGACCAGGGTTTAGCGTCCCAGCGTGTATTCTGGAAGGACATTATTTCTTAAAGAAAAGCACCTAATGGGGAATCTGAGTGTTGGTACAGTAATAACTAGACATGAGGGGCCAGGCAGGTCTGAAGGAGCTCAGGTCAATCCCTCAAACCTTAACATGTCTCCAGGGGAGACTCATATTTTCACATGGCCCTGAAAAGGCAAATACATTCTAGCTGGCAGAAATAGTTGCTGAACAGATAGAGTGGTCAGGGTAAGAAGCTGCCGTACAGCAGTAGGTGAAGCATGGTATGTTTCATGAGCATCAGAAGATGCAGCAGGACCCATCACATATCAGCCAGCACCTGCATAAAGGGTGACGAGAGCCCAGGAGGCAGTCAGAGGGAAGATCCCAATGGATGCCAATGACAACAAGCTGACCAAGGAGTAAATGCCTGACCCGGAAACCCAGAAGATCCATGAGATCTTAGATGCCACACTGGAGAGATTGTGTGGTGAGGTAAATCATGAATTTAATTGGGTTTAAAACAATTGTCTGAGAACACACAGAGCTGTTGAGTTCACTTGGAAATGACTAAGATTTCTGCCATCAATAGAAATAGGAGCTCAAGCTAGAGATTCAGTTTAATTACAGAGCATGACGTTTCATTTCCTGTACACCTGAATGTGTGGTTTGTGGAAATCACACTCACTGAAATGGAAATTAGAGACAAAAGAAACTGGTCCCCTTGTCTACTCTGGTCTTATCCAAACAACCGCCTCAGGAAGTGAATACCATTGTATACATTTCAGACTAGAGAGAACTGAGGTTAAGTAACTCACACATGTAGCTAGCAAATAGAGTCAAAATTTAAAATAAGAGATGTGCGAATCCACAGCCAGTTTTCTCTAACATATTGGGAGTTATTAATATCCTGTTGTAAAATTACCCTGCTATCCTTTCTAGCACTCATCTAATATTTTTCTCTTTTTAATTGCCAAACTTCTAGAGCAGATTATTAAATTTTATGTTTTATTTTAGCAACAAACACCTCTCCAAATAAAATATTATAGGCAGGGCTTCCCTGGTGGCGCAGTGGTTGGGAGTCCGCCTGCCAATGCAGGGGACACGGGTTCGTGCCCCGGTCCGGGAAGATCCCACATGCCGCAGAGCGACTGGGCCCGTGAGCCATGGCCGCTGAGCCTGTGCATCCCGAGCCTGTGCTCCACAACTGGAGAGGCCACAACAGTGAGAGGCCCGCGTACTGCAAAAAAAAAAAAAAAAAAAAAAATATATATATATATATATATATATATATTATAGGCAACTTCTAAATCTGTATATGTGTGAACACACACATACACACACATAATATAAGTGGAGCTACTCTGGATGACTGAGAGGTGAGGAGCTAGCAGGGTCTAGTGCAACATTCAATCAGCTTCAGTGATGATCACTAAAGCACTTCCTCAGGACTCTAAGAAATCCGAATACGTTCTCCTTTGGAAGGAATTGAGCATATTTATATACCAACTGTCTGCTTACCTGGTACCTTCATTCTCTTCTACTCCTATCACTTCACTAAAATTGATCTCTGGAAGGTTTAAAATGATCTCCTTTTGGTCAGATTCAGTGGATTTCTACCAATTTTATTTCTTCATGACCTTTACTGAAATGAAATTGTCTGCCCTTTGAAGTTTTCTTCTTGCTCTGTTTCAGAACATGTCGATTCACTAGTCTCCCAGCCTTTCTGATCATTTGCTTTGCTTCCTTGTCAGGCTTGCCTTCCTGCTCTTCAGTTTTAACGAGAAATGCCCCTTGAAACTATAGTCTTAATTCTCTGGTCCTATGTCTCTCCAAGCACTTTCTCGGGTGGGTTGATTGTTTCCCAAAGCTTCATTTATGACCTCTTGGTGATAATCCAAATTGTAAGCTTCTGTACTTCCCCATCACAGACTTGAAATGCCAAAAACCTACCCATCATCTTCACTACTATTCCCCCAAACATCAAAAAGCCCCAAATTGAAACTCATCATCACCCCAGAACAGTCTTGTTTTCCCAGATGTTCCATTTCGGCACTAGCATCATTTTTCTATCTCCCAGAAGTAAAATCTTAAAAGCACAGTTTATTCTTTTCTTCCTCCCAATCAATATCCAATCTGTCACATTATTTTAGCAAATCATCCTTCAGAATATATCTCAGATTCATCCCTTTCTCCCTATTCTGGCACTGGCATCTGGTTTGCTGCAACAGTTTCCTGGTTTATTATGTTTCTACCTCTATTATCTCCACACTCTCCTCCATCCTGCATGTAAATACCTAATTAATCTTCAAGCATCTCTATCCTCCCTACAGACACTCTATACTCTGGTTCCTTCCGATTTATTCCATCATTTTCCCCATCACCCACTTCCTCTATTATCTGGTGTGTTTGCCATCCTTACACTGGCCTCTGCTTCTTTCTACAATATAATCCTCTGTTTATCCAAATAATGAATGAAGCTTTTCTCAGCTTCTTCACCACCACCCCCAATTCTTCCATAAGATTTTTTTTTTTTTTTTTTTTTGCTTTTCAGCAAATAATACTTTACCTTGCAAAGTTTTCCTTATCTTTAAAGGTATTTGTGTGTGTGTTTCCCTTTGAGGGCAGGAATCATATCATACATATTTTATATCCCCTACAGCACCCAGCACATTGTTGAGCATAGTGTTGAGAACATGATTGATAGATTCACCTGACCCTAACCTCACTCTACCTTGTCACCTATCCTTTTCCCCAATAGGAATTGTTGAATGATTACCATCCGTCTCACATCCTATTTTACAGAGAAAACAAAAGCTACCGAGTGAGAATATTCTCACATTTCTTCAGCACCCTTCAAAATCTCTCTCTCTCTTTCACTTCATCAATACTTCTGTCTATAAAAATGAAGACATTTATTTAACCAATGCCAAGGTTAATTCCTCTACTCATGCATTTAATTCCAGTCTCTCTCATTTGACCAAATTTTGCTTTATCAATTATTTCCTCTTCTCTCAAGTTTTCAGCCCTATTCTCTCTCCTGACATCTTCCTCTTGACTTATATACATACTCAAGTTTTCAACTTCCCAAAGGATCCTTGCCTCTCCTTCTAGCTTATTGTCATTTTCTTCCCCATACCCAGCTTCTTACAAGACCAGTAACCTACACACACCATTTCCTTACCTCCCAGTCACCACTTAATCTGCCTTTCATGTCCCCTCTGCTACACAAACTGCTCTCTAACAATGAGGGATCACATCGTCCTACCCGGTGTCCTCTTAGCTCCCACACAATTTGATTTTTTTGTTTGTTTTATTGAGATATAATTGACATGTAACATTGTGTTAGTTTAAGGTGTACAACTCATTGGTTTGATACATTTATATATTGCAATATGATTACTGCAGTAGCATTAGCTAACATCTTTATCATGTCACATATTTTCATTTCTTTTCTGTGTTAAGAACAGTTAAGATTTAGTCTCTTAGCAACTTTGAACTTTCTAATACAGTACTGCTGACTATAATCACTATGTTGTACATTAGATCTCCAGGACTTACGTATCAACTAGTCTTATGTTTTTACCCTTAAACATCTCCCCAAATCCCCCATCCTCCAGGCCCTGTTAACCATCACTTTATTCTGTTTTTAAAAGCTCAGCTTTTTTAGATTTCACATATAAGTGAGATCATACAATATTTGTATTTCTCAGTCTGACTTATCTCTATTCATGTTGTTGCAAAAAGCAGGCTTTCCTTCTTTTTCATGGGTGCATAGTCTTCTATTTTATATATATATAAAATATAAAATAGAAGTGTATATATATATATATATACACACACACACACATACCACACTTTCTTTATCCATTCATCTATTGTTGGACACTTGGCTTGTTTCCATATATTGGCTATTGTGAATAATGCTGCAATGAACATGAGTGTGTAAATATCCCTTCGAGATACTGATTTCAATTCCTTCAGATATATACCCAGGAAGGGAATTGCTGGATCATATGGTATTTGAATTTTTAAATTTTGAGGAACTGCCATACTGCTTTTCATAGTGGTTGTAAAACTTGAGCTCCCATATGACTGCTTTGCAATAGTGGTCAAGTCTTTTTGGTTCTCTCCCTTTTTAAAATATTTCTCCTCCTTTGACTTATGATACCACACACTTCTGCTTCCTTTCTCATTTTGTCTTCTCATTTCCTTTGTCTTGTCCTTCATTACCTCCTCTTCTTCCTTCCTTTGCGAAAGGCAGTATAAAAGGCACTTTGCTGGTGGACCTAATGGATTCAAGTGAGATAAATTATACTTATTCTCTCAGCCTTAGGGGAGGCTGGGGGCAGTAGGCCTCAGGGAGCTAGTAGCCTACACCCATGAGCAACCTTGTCAGTTTGGCCCAGAGTGTCATGCAAATGTTAACATTTTATATGTGTCCTATGAAGTGTGTGGAAAATATTGCCCTAAGATTCCATTCTCAACTCCTTTCTCATCTCCTGTCAGAGTAATGTTTCCTACATTTTTACCCTGAAACAAAACAAAACAAAACAAAAACAAAGAACCTTCCTCACTGCCCACAAAAGAAGAGCCAAAATCTTTAGCTTGGAATTCAAGGTTACTCATACTCTGGCCCACTTCTACTTTTCTAGTTGTATTTTCCATAATTTTCTCCCATGTAACTTACCCTGAAGCTATATCATGCTACAGACTTTCAGCTCTGATGGGCAATTTTACATTGGAGAGCTGTTGCTTTTGGCCTTAATCACTTCTCTCACTGTTGAACTCACCCTCTAAGACTCAATTCAAAATGCCATCTCTTCTGTGCATACTCTCTTCAATCCCCTTGTTAGAACAAATAACTTTCTTTTATATATTCCCATGGTACATTTACAAATATCTGGAAATTAACAGTTATAAAGGTCTAATTGGTACTCCCTACTCCTTGACAACATTAAGTGAATAGCAAGTCCCCTATGTATACAAATAGGTTTTACATATAGCAAGCTTTACTTTCATTTTTATTTTTTTTAACATCTTTATTAGAGTATAATTGCTTTACAGTGGTGTGTCAGTTTCTGCTTTATAACAAAGTGAATCAGTTATACATATACATATGTCCCCATATCTCTTCCCTCTTGCATCTCCCTTCCTCCCACCCTCCCTATCCCACCCCTCTAGGTGGTCACAAAGCACCGAGCTGATCTCCCTGTGCTATGCGGCTGTTTCCCACTAGCTATCTATTTTATGTTTACCTTCATTTTTAAAAAAATTAGATTTATATAGGCAAGAGACTTGTGCAAGATATTTAGGCATTTGCAAGAAACATAAAAAATATAACCCTCTCATATCTATAAAATGTGAGTTATAATAAATCTCCCACCTGTCTCACTGTCTCCTTATCCCCACACACCCACCTGAGGACCCCTAATGAAATAATTGATGTAAAAGCACTTTTATGAGAAGTGTAAGACATTATACAAATGTCTGGTATTACTATTGCATGCAGTCTAGCGGTTATGGCCTCAAGCAGATTTCTTTTCATTATGGCTAAGTCCACACATGCTAAATGAAGTATAGCACTGAAGCAATCATTAGATATTTCAAGCCAGATCAATAGTTATACCCTAAATAGATAGAACATTGAAGCAAAAAATGTTTTGGTTTAAATTATTCAGTTGCTTCAATTCTATACTTTATTTTGTTTAGACAACATAAGGTCGGAAAACGATGTATCTAATACAATCTCATTTTTCCCTTGAAAAATGAAAGTACTTTGAAAACTCCACTCTAAATATTTCTGAAACATATTTTTTTGCAAGTTTAAAAAAACGTTTGTTCTTCCTTTTCAGTATCATTACCCTCAATAGTTGGTTTACATGTTTAAGTTTTCACATATAATTTGTATATAATTCAATTCAAACCAAATGCATTTAATAAATATTTGGTAGAGGCCAATGTACAAAGTCACTTTGCTATGTGTCATGTATTAAAATGAATTATCACCCCAAGATCTCTATCAATGTAGAGCATTCAAAGGAAATAGAGGGATACATATAAACTATAATTAAAGGGATGATAAAAAAAGGCCTATAGGTAAATTATAATCAAAGACAGTGCAATCACTGCTCACTTAGATTGGACCAAGGGTATTGCAGGGAAGATGCCATGGAGGAAGGCCTTTGAATTTGTCCACATATTTTCCTTTAGATGCATATAAATGTTCAAGGTCAGAAGGAGAGAAACTTCTGCTTTTCCCATTATAACCATATTTTTCAGCTTACATGGAAACAGTTCCAGGGCAATTCACCCCCTCCTGGCTTTTTATCTATGTGTGTGCATCTTTGAGAAGTGGGATTAGAGAGAAACCTGCAGGCATATTAATAAATAAATTTCACATGCTGTTAGATATTAAGTAAACATATAGATAAATAATCCTCTAGGGGTTGTGATCTTATAACCTGGAGACTACTAATTTGGCACCTGTGACATATAGTTACTTTCCATGGGGGTTTTCAGTAAATTAATCCTCATATTTTCAATTTAAAAATACGTGCAATCCAGGTTTACTTAATGTACATCTTGGACGATTCAATGTGTTGCTTTTGTAACAGAGTAAGTTATAGGTGTCCAGTTTGCATGTCGGTTCTTTTTTCCTATCATTTGGAACAGACAACAATGTGAATACTTGGCAGCAACCATAGCAAATACTAAATCATGCAAATAACTAAAGTGCAGAAGGTCCTGAAATATTATATCCATTGGTCAGTCAGCAATCAATCAAAATTCAAATGTCGACTAGCTACGTGTTTGAAAATTTCAGTACAATGCAAGGAAATTCTGCCAATTGATTATTAAAATATTAGAATAGATAATACTAAAATGCTATAAAAATGGTTGGTTTAGAAAAGTAACACCAGCACACCATGCCTTCATGTATGAACTTAATCCTCTTGGGTATATTTACCATGCATGTTTTATAAACTCTTCTTAGATTTAAAAACAACAAATTGTACCTAAATATAGTATGAATAGGAAAGAAGATAATAAATGCCTTTCAAAAATGTTACTTGATGAAATTAATTTAAACCTAATTTCATGTATTGGAAAAAAGTTTTCTCTTTTTATTTTAAACAGGGAAAGAAAACGAATCTAGATGAATTCTAGAAATAACCTTATTTAGTTATCAATGAGCCATGAGCATAGTTATATGAGTTATCCAGGGTAGATACAAATAGAATATTCCATGTTGTGGTGCCCGACTTAGAGTAGGAGAAAGGACAGAGAAAACTGCTAGCTTCCACAATTCTGTCATTCTTCTGACAAAGACGTAGACAAAAGAGATAAGCAAGAGAAAGTGTCTGCTAACCAGGAACACAGGACAGGAGGGCCAGGGGGAAAGGGTAAATATAAAATTTTTTTTAAAAAAGCTGTCAGAGAGTGGCTAAAATATCCGTAGTTACGAGATATTGAGGAATGACTTTATATTCACGTAAAGAAGGTTATTCCAATTTAGAAAGAGCAGTAAACTAGCAGTCACAGGAACTGAATTCTACTCCCAGTTCTGCCTTTAGTTAGAAAAAATGACTCACATCTTCTGTCTCCAGTTACCTCCTCAAGAAAGAAGGGATACAACTACTTTGGAAAACAGTTTCACTGTTTCTTACAAAACTAAACATACTCTTACCATATAATCCAGTAATTGTGCTCCTTGGTATTTATCCAAAGAAGCTGAAAATGTATGTCTACACATAAACATTCACATGGATGTTATAACAGTTATATTCAGAATTAACAAAACTTGGAAGCAACCAGCATGTCTTTCAGTAAGTGAATAGGTAAACAAACTGTGGTTCATCCAGACAATGAGATGTTATTCAGTACTAAAAAGAAATGAGCTATCAAGCCACGGAGAGACATGGAAGAATCTTAAAGCATATTACTAAGTGAAATAAGCCAACCTGAAATGCTACATACTGAATGATTTCAACTATATAACATTCTGGAAAAGGCAAAACTATGGAGACAGTAAAAATATCAGTGACTGCCAGAGGTTGGGGGGATAGAGAAGAGTCGAATAGGCAGGCACAGAGGTTTGCAGGGCAGTGAAAATAGTCTGTATGATACTATAATGATAGATACGTGTCTTTGCACATTTTTCCAAACCATGGAATGTACAACACCAAAAGTGAATTCCAATGTAACATACGAGCTTTGGATGATAACGGTGTGTCAGAGTAGACTCATCGATTGTAACAAATGCCCCCCTCTGATGGGGGATGTCAATAATGGGGAAGCCTATGTATGTGTGGTGACAGAGAGTATATGGGAAATCTCTATACCTTTCTCTTAATTTTTCTGTGAACTTAAAACCTCTCTAAACAAAGTCTTAAATAAAGAAAGAAGGAGTTATAATAATACTTGTTATTATAAAATAAACTTTTATAATACAAATAGCACTTCACAGACTAAGTGCTATAGAAATATAAGCCATAATTTTTATTGATATTAACTGTTAAAAATTCCTAAAATATGGGTAGGCGTGATAGTTTTTGAAGTTGGGAGCTTGATGTTTCTAACTTATAATTAATATGAGGTAAGATTAGTTGTCTAGTACTAAAGGGAGCCCCATAGTATCAAATTTTATGCTCTAAACCATGGAAATTTGATGAAAAATATTGAGCAAGGGTAGAAAGCAAACAGACTTACATATTAGAAAGTTTAGGAGAGGAACGGAAGGTGGGCAACATTAAAAGAAAATAAATCAACGAAAAGACAATTCAAGTAGTTCCAATGAGAGATAAGGCCAGACGCAGAACAGAAAGAAAAGACCAATAGAAAAAGCACTTAGAAATGATGCAGCTAATAAGTTCTGGTATGTGTACAGCATAGTGACTATAATTAACAGTATTGTATGATATACTTGAAAGTTTCAAGATAGAAGGTCTTAAAATTTATCACCACACACACAAAAATGGTGAATATGTGAGAGGATGGAAGTGATCACTAACTTTATCATGGTAACCATTTCACAATACATAAGTGTATAAAATTCTCACAACCTACACCTTACAGTTACATATGTTATATGTCAATAGTATCTCAATAAAGCTGGGGAAAAATGATAGAATTTAACTACCAGATGTGTATATTGAGCATGGGACAAGGAAGTATCTACAATGACTATTATTAAGTCCAGATTAACTGAGTCTTAGTATGAATGGAAGATGCGTTTCCTCTGTATCTATTGAGAAAATTAGATTTTTCTTTTCTAATCTATTATTGCAGTAAATTACATTGCTCAATTCAACGGTAAACCAACCTCTCTTCCTGTTTCCTCATTTGGCTGGGTCTCCTGATCTGTATACTTCAGAATAAAATTGTTATTTTAAGAATTCTTTGAGACATTCTAGTAATTAACAAACCTGAGAGGGTTTGTGGAAACCCCCAAATTTACAGCCAGTCAGAAGTGTGGGTTTAGGAAACCTGGTGCTAGCAACACTCTCAAGTCAGTCCCCAATAACAGTCCTTCTGCCCGGTTTCACTTATGCCAATAGAACAAGATCAATTGAGTTTGGTTCAGAATCAAAGGTAAGCTTTATTCTTTGATCAGTGAATGGAGAGGTGCGCATTTGTGCTCTAGACACTCGCTCTGCCGGTAGGCTGTGGGCAGGGCTGCTTTATAGGGGTCTCTTCGGGGAGGGAGGGACGGAGCTCTTCAGGGTCTGGTGCAGGCACCAACCGTCCGGGTGGGTGAGCAGACAAGCCTCTCGGGCTGGTGAGTGCTGGTTGGCACCGATCCTCTGGGCGTGAATCTCTCCGCTTTGCCCTCTGAACCCCTATAGCTGCACTCTCCTCTGTGTCTCCGAAGCTTCCCCCCACCCCATCTTCCACCAGTGAAGGGGCTTCCTAGTGTGTGGAAACTTTTTCTCCTTCATTGCTCCCTCCCAGAGGTGCAGGTTCCGTTCCTATTCTTTAGTCTCTGTTTTTTCTTTTTTCTTTTGCCCTACCCAGGTATGTGGGGAGTTTCTTGCCTTCTGGAAAGTCTGAGGTCTTCTACCAGGGTTCATTAGGTGTTCTGTAGGAGTTGTTCCACATGTAGATGTATTTCTGATGTATTTGTGGGGAGGAAGGTGATCTCCACGTCTTACTCCTCTGCCATCTTGAAGGTCTCCCCTGTGGGAAGGCTTTTGATTAATGGTTTAGTTTCTTAATATCTATGTATATATTACTTAGCTTTTCTCTTTCTTCTGGAATCACTTTTGGATGATTCTATTTTTCCAGAAATGTATCTACTTTATCTAAAGGTGTAAACTTAATACTGTAAGTTGTTTATATCATCCTATTAATATTTCTTTAATATCTTTAAGATTGAGAGAAATGTCCTTACTTTGCTTTTGGTACTGTTTATTTGGGCCTTCTCTCTTTTGTCATAATTCATCTAACCTGAGGGGTCATCAATTTAAGCAGCAGTTTTAAAGAAAGAATTTTGGCTTTTTAAATGCTCGTTATTGAATGTTTTCTATTGTATTAATTTGTTTCTATTTTTTACCTTCCCTGTTCTGTTTCTCCTGTATGAGATAGATATTTAGCTCATTAATTGTCAACACTTCTCTCTTTCTCATATATTTATATAACTTTTCCTCTGTGTGGGGCTTTAGCTGCATTCTACAAAGTGCAACATGAGCTAAGATTTCCATTATTGTTATCATTCAGCTAAATGTTTTCCTATTTTCTTCTTTGAAACAAAAATTACTTAGAAGTCTAATCCTTAGCTTTCAAATATTGATAAAAGGAAATTTTTCTAGTTATGTTTTTTCCATTTAATTCTAGCTTAATTGTCATTATTTTAGTTCTTAGCTATTAGATAAAATTTGATTTATAGCCCAGAAAAAGGTCAATTTTCATAACTGTTCCAAGAGTACTTAAAAAGATTATATATTCCCCAGTTACTAAATACAGCTTTATATATCTATAAATATATATATGCATTATTTATAGAAATATAACTATATAGATACAAAGAGTCTATGATATATTTTTGTTATTCAAATTCCTACATCTTTAATGATTTTTTGTCTATTTTTCCTACTACTCATTAAAGAAAGTATTAAAAATCTCCCACTATGATTAATGATATGTCTGTTTCTCCTTATATTTCTGCCATGTTTTACTTTACATAGTTTCACAATTAATACTTATTTTATCTGAGTCAATCGAAAAATGTTTGCCTTAAGATCAGTTTAATTCTGATATTAATATAACCATATCAATTTTATTTGATTAGTATTTTCATAGTGTGTGCTCTTTATCCTTTTCCTCTCACTTTTTCTGTATCTATGTTTTATATGTGACTCTTGTGAACATCATATAATTTTTTTTAATCCAGTCATGCAATCTTCATTTTTTAAGTAGACATTGGATTTCTTTAAGTGTGATGTCATACGATTTTATCCCTTTTGTGTTCTACATATGATCTGTGCTTCTTTCTGTCTCCTTTCTTTCCTTCTTTTGGGTTGATTGATGTTCTCATTCTATATTTTTCTTCCCTTTAGCATTTTGACAATATAATTCTCTTGTCTTCGGGCTTTGATAATATCTTGAGAAGTCAGTTGTCGGTCTTTTGAAGGTAACTGCTCTTTTTCTCCGTTTTTAATTTTGTTTTATTTGTCTTAGTGTTTCCAGTTTCACTACAGTCTATCTCAGTATAGATTTCTCTTTATTTATCCTGTTACAGATTTGTTAAATCTGGATTGGTACATTAGTCTGTCATCAATTCCAGATATTCTAATCTATTATCTCTGCAAATGTTTTCTCTACCCCATTTTCTATCTCCTTCTGGAGATTCATTAAAGACATATTAAGCATTCTCATTCTACCTACTGTTTCCTATTTTAGGGGGGATGGAGCCTCTCTATCTTATATTCTGGATACGATTCCTTATCTTCCAAGTCACTAATTCCCTCTTTAGCTGTGCTTCATCTGGTGCACTTGACTTGTTGAGTTTTTAATTTTACTTTTTTTTTAACTCTAGAAATTATACTTGACTCTTTTTCAATTCTAATTTTTGTTTCCTTGTGTACCCTAAAGATATTTTAAAGCTTACCTTTTTTCTTTCTTAAACCTTGTAAATATAATTTTTAAATGCTGGTCAATACCTGAGATAATTGAAAGTTTGTTTCTCTTGTATCTCATACCTTGCTTCCTTGATACCCACTTAGTTTTAATTTTCCTTTGTTACTGCACTCATGAAATTATTTGAAGACCTAGAATACAGATAGAGCCTTACCCTAGAGGACTTGCATTTGCTTCTGTTGGACACCTGGAGGCACTACCAATCTAGGAGCACCACAAACCAAGATAAGGCTTGAAATTTCCTGGCCCCCCACCTGACGTGAGCAAGGCTGAATATATATGCAAGTGCCAGCCCATAGTCACAACTTCTCCAAGACATTCAAAAATATTTTTTTCTCATATTCTATTTAGCGTCAAGGTAACCTTTGTCACAGTCATCTTCAAAAACGGGTAGGTGTGTTGGTTTTCCGGTCTTTTGTTTGTTGGTTTTGTTTCATTCCTAGTGACCCAAAGAACAAAGTCCTCTGGAGCCCCTGCTTGATGTGGTAAATTATTATATTAAACTGTCTACCTTGCAAAAATACTGGACCTTGATTTCTGTTCACCACCAAACCTGAGAAGGCCAGGTTAGTGTAGATCAGCATATGCTCCTGGATCTATATTTTTTTCCTAGTAAAAATTTCATGTTCTTTACTGTACCTGCTATGACTATGTAAATGTCTTTTCTCTGAACTGCAAGGTGCAGCTTGAAAAAACTTGGTGCTTTTTAAAGAAAATCTATTTTAATATCTCAGCAGTTGCCATCTTCACATAGATTATTACTGTAACATTTTGGTTTATGACACTGCTTTGCAAAGTTTCAGACACACAGATGTGCTTAGTAGTAGCTGGTGATCAGAGCCAAACGTGAGAACTACAAGGCATTTTACCATAGTAGTAGAGCAAAGAATTTTAACTCCAAATGTATCAAAGACACATTTTTTAAAATGACAAAAAATTCTAAAATTTACTACCTTAGCATTCTAAAGAAAGGAGTCAGAATTTACATGTAAGTTATGATTCATTAAAAAGTAGTGAATTTTTGAGTGAGCATGATACTAGCTGAGATTATGGCTAAGCCACAAGGAGCATCAGATAATATTAACCCTAGTAAATAAAAAAGAAAAACTCCTTTGAAGATTAGCCTACCCTCTTAATTTCCTTGATAAAGTTGGAATCTTCAGTTATTTAAGTCTGTGGTGTCCAGTGGGCTCTATGAGGCATGTTCAATTATTCTATAATATAATGTTTGAGCACTTTTAATTATTCCTACTTCTCTACTAACTTGATGTGAGGATTTAGTCAAATTATGCACCATCTCTATTTTTTCCACTTAAAAAATGAGTAGGATATAGTAATACAAGGAGATGTTCTAGAGGGATTCATTATTTAATGTTTCTAAAGTCCTACACAAATGCCAAACTCATTAGAGCGTGCATGCTGGCAAGTGGCTAGGGTTTAGGAGATAATGCAAGAGCACACATAAATCAAAATTTCAGCCTGAACGACCTTCTTTTTGGACCAGAGAATGATTAATCATGTCACTGACATCATGTATGCAGGTTCTTGTTCAATAAGTAACAGTTAACACCCTTAGGTTATACCTTCAGATTTCTCCCTTCCCCTTTCACACAGTGGTGGCAGGGGCTTGGGAGCAGGACTACCAATTCTGTACAGATGCTGAGAGCCTTTCAAATTACAGTCTAGAAAATGCCCAGACTGTCTAACTTTTACCATCCCGTAAAAAAAAAGGTGGAACTCTTGTGTCGTAGTAAATTGTTCCCAGACCTCAGTTGGATCACTTCTGAAGATCTTATTTAAACTACACTCTGTAGACATCAGTGCCAGTAAAATAAATCCAGAATCGGGTGATTCTCACTACTACATCATTACCATCCTGCTCTCAGCCACCAGTATATCTTGCAAGGGTAACGGCAATAGCTTCCATTTTCAGTCAAGATTGTCTAGAGAAACAGAACAATAAGACATGTGTGTATGTGTGTGAGAAAATATATATATATATATATATGCATATATACTCACACACATATATGTATACAAACATATATATCATATATAAACCTATATATCCTAATGATTATGTTTATCTATAGATATAAATATAGATATAGATAGATAGATAAAAAGATTTATTTTAAGGAATTGGCTCATGTAACTGTGGGACTGGCAAGTTCAGAAATCTGTAGGACAGACCAGCAGGCTGTAAACTGGAGTTGATGCTACAGTCTTGAGGTAGAGCTTCTTCTACTCTAGGAAATTTCATTTTTTGCTCTTAAGACCATGAACTGATTGGATGAGGCACACCCACATTATTGAGAGTAATCTTTTCAGTCAACTGATTGTGCATGTTAACCACATCTATAAAATACCTTCACAGTAACACCTAGATTAGTATTTGAATAAGTAACTGGGTGCTACCACCTAGCCAAGTTTACACATAAAACTAACCAGCACATGTCCTAACTGGCTTCCTTGCTTCTTCCTGTGTCCTATCCCCACAATCTGTTTTCAACATAGCAGCCACAGTGATCCTTTAAGACGTAAGCCATGATATGTCATTCTCCTTCAAAACTTCTAACAGCTCTTCAAATCACTCTCTGTTAAATCCCAGGTCCTTATAAAGGCATCCAAGGACTTGAATGATCTGGGCCTCTATGACCTGTCTTCATTCCCTGCTCTTGCCACTTGGGTCATAATGTCCTCAACATACCAGGCACATTTCCATCCTAGAGGCTTTAAGCTGTTTATTCTAACTGCTTGAAATATTCTTCTCCCAAGACAGAAACATCACGAATTTCTTCCTTCTTCAAATTTTTGCTACAGTGTCACCCTCTCAATATAGTCTACCATTATAGACTATTTAAAATTCTACCTGATAGATTTCTTCTCTGACCTTCCATATTCCTGTATTCTGCCCTACCTCTTTTTTCCCATAGCATGTATTACCTTATAACATAATTTGTAATTTACTTTTTAAAATATATCTGTTATTTATTGATCCTCCCCGCCCACCATAATGTAACCGCCACAAAGACAATAGTCTTTGTTTATCGTTTATTAAATCTCTGATTTAACCCCTGTGTCTAGATCAGTGTCTGGCAAATGTAGTTATTTAATAAACATTTGTTGGATAAGTGAATAAATTTAAGCTAACGCTTTACTAATACCCTCTTGATTATTAACTGTAATACATCTAAAAAGAACTTATTTTTACATCCTCTTCTTTTTATGTCCTTCACCTGTTCTATAAAAATTCCCCAATTTTAAGCAGATAATATAATCTAACTTTTTTTGCTTTTGTGATCATTCTCCTTTTTAAAGGAAATGATGTAAAGAACCTAATATTCATGTCATATATATAATAACTAGTTAATTGAGGGGGAATAATTAAGATATGTGCAATTAATTAAAGTAATTTGATTAGGGGAATAAGGCTTCTTGGGTTATAGAAAGAGTTTGGGTGGAAAACCATCATGGACTTGCTGGGGTAACCACACAAAAAAGACACATATTTTCAAGGCCATAATTTTAGAGAATTTCAGTTTGTTTCAGGAATGATATTTAGCCTCATTTCTACTATATAATAAGGATATCAAATTGATTTAAATAGTGATTATCATGTTTTTACTGATAACTCATTTTGACCGATAAGCATTATAACAGCTGAAGGTGAAGTATATAGAAGTTTAGAATTACAAACTTAGAATAGACCCAACACCTCTTCATTTTTTTCTTTGTATTTTATTGTGTATTTTTTCCCATGCTTTTTTTACTCACAGAGAAGTTCAAAGGAAAAGTAGAAAAAAATAAACCCACTTGATGGATTTTTATATCACATTTCAGTCTCAAATTTTTATTTGTCCTTCAAAAAACACACTTGGAAGATGCCTTCCAGCTCCAAATTTTTAAAAGGTGGCTGTTCCTGGACTCTCCAGTTTCCAGAGTTGGGTTAACCAGAGAATGTGTGATATCCTTGGTCTTGCAAAAAATCCCTTCTCCCTGTACTTCTCTAATCAAGGTTATAAAGAAATGTATATGCCATGGAGAAGATAAGTAACATCTAGGAAATAATATTTCCTTTTATTCATAAGCATGTCCCTGTAGCCATATTTTTATATTAATTATGTTGCACATTAAAAAAAAGTTGCTGATATAAAAAGTATAACAATTAGAACTGTGTGACCAAAACCTCTGGCTTTTATATCTCATTAGCCTCTTCTTGAGTCACTCTCCAGTATAGTGAATTTGGGAGACTTGATTCAGATCCGTAAATGTGCCAAGCTTTTTCCCAGCTCAGCGTTTCTGCACACAACATTTCTTCTGCCTCAGACAATCTTCTTCATCTGGCTGAGATAATCTGACTTTAGCACAGATTTCAGTTTTTCAGGGAAGCCTTTTTGGATCCCTCTGCCCAGTTGAAGTTTCTTATTTTTCTTTTTCTAATGGCATTTTCCTCATTCTTATAATTAATTAACTAAGCCATAGAGTTATTTGTGTTACAAATACCTGGCTTGCCCTTGGACAGTAACGGAAACTGCTCCTATGACCAAAAGATATAAAATAATCTTGAAAACTGAAATACCATAATGTCTTTGATGCTAAAGAAAGACTTTCATGGAGAGGGCAGTGCCCAGAATTTCATAGTAAAATATAAGTGGTTTGTGCAGAAACAGTCTACCTAGGGAATACAAGGAGATACTCATTGTATTCTCAAGCAGGTAGCCTCTTGTTCCTAGGACTGACTTTGGGGCCACAGGAGGAGCTACAGGATCCCATAATTACATGGGTGGTGCCCTATGAGCAGATTTCTATTGACCAACAAAAAGCTGCTTGGTTTATGAATGGCACTTCCAAGGTGGAAAAACAACATCCTATTCAGAATACTGTGACACTAAGACCAGCAGGTGCAAAGACTGAAGAGGAAAGAAAAAATCAGTTCAATTGTTTTGCGTGCTGCTTTCCTTGTAATGATGGGAGAATTGAATAATGATAAAAGGTTTCTACTGAGTCACAAGTGGTGGCCAATGGTTTGGCCTTATGGTCAGGCAGATGGACGATGAGAATCTGCATTGTTAAAGTGACGGCTGTATGGGGTATAGCCCTGTGGAAATCACTATGGGAATTTAAGGGGCACATTAAAGTCGGAGGCATTGGGGAAGGTACTGGGGAAGTGATACATTGAAAACAATGGAAAGGATATTAAGGGCAAAAAGAAGAGCTAGTTAAAAATCCCTAAGACAAAGCATGGTCAAAGAAGGCCAGCTGGGCTATAGTAAGTACATAGTTGGAGAAAGCAGTTGGCTCTGAAATCAGACAGTTTTCAAGAGGTTATATCAAATATATCCTTTGTAATCTGTATTAACACATTTGTATTTCATCCTATACAAACTGGGAAGGCATTGGAGAGTGTTGAGCAGAGAAGGAAAGTGATTTATATTTTTAAAGGATTTCTGTGCTTGCTGCCTAGAAAATAGACTGTGGAGGGGTTTGGCAAGCACAGTGATGTTCACAAATATTAATGTGCCTTTGAAAGGTTTGGGAGTTCCCAAGCCCACCCTCAGGTTCAATAATTTGCCGAAAGGACTCACAGAACCAACTTAAAGTTGTTACCCTCACAGTTACAGTTTCCTTTAATGAAAGGATACAGACTGAAATCAGCGAAGCATGGATCATAGGAGCATAAGGCACAGTCCAAGAAAGTCCCACATGCAGATCTTCCTGTTGTTCTTTCCAGTGGAGTCATGGTTAGCACTAACCTTTCCCAAAAATGGTGTGTGATAATATGCACAGTGTATTGCCAACCAAGGAAGCTTGCCTGAGTTTTGGGAGACACAATTCCACCCATGGCATAGGGTCTTTGTTTTGTTCATTACTTATTTCAATGACTGAAACAATTCCTGACAAATAACAGCTACTCAGTTAATATTTGTCAAATGAATGAATGAATGAATAGATGAATGAATTCAACACATCAAGCATAAAAATAGCTGCTGGAGATAGAGATTTAAGACGCAATCCCCACCATCAGCAAGCTCACATTCTAATGGAAGAAACATTAAATAAATATTATATGATGAATATAATTAAGCCAAAGACATGCACTAGGTGCCATGTAGAAACGAAACTTTGAGCACAAAGGTCAGGGAACACTTCATAAAGAAGATGATGCCTTGCTTTGAGCGCTGAAATGTTGAAACAGATCTTGGAAGACAAAGAACATTCCATGCATAGGGAATAGTACATATGAATATAAACAGGCAAGAAAAACTATATCACATCTGAGGAACTGCAAGTAGTTTGGTATGGAACCAATAAAGGTAAAGAAAAAGGTAATTCTGCAAGGACACAAGAAGGCAGATCGTGAAGGGCATAGCATAAACTACAGTTCCGATTTTATCTTTAACATAATAGAAACCATTGATACCTTTTAAACTAGATGAGTGACATACTCAATTTGACATTTTAGAAAGGTCATTGACAATAGTATAAAGAATGAATTAGAAAGAAATAAGCAAGACTAAAAAAGGTAAACTTTTGATGTATAGTCAAATGAAATAATCAATAATCAAAAGGAAAAGTACTGAGAACCTAAACTTAAAGGGCGACAGGGTGGTGAGGGATAATGAATGGAATTGAGAGCTGTGTCAGATGAAAAATGAATAGGTCAAGGTGACTGATTTGATGTAGAGTATGAAAAAAGAATCCAGGATGGCATCTATATGGCTGATGTTGTGCAATAGATAAATGGTGGTATCATTCACTAAAATATACGTCTTTATTAGCTGAGTTCACGTGGGCGAGAAGCAAGGGCTTTAGTGGGTAAAAGAGTCAAGGAAGAATCATTATTGGACATTCTAATTCTAAGCTAGACCATCTAAAAGTAATGTCTCATAAGTAATCAATGCAAAATTTGGGAGTTCAGGGGAATTATGGTTGAAAATCCTTAGAGTATATTTTGAATATCTATTGTGCATCTCATATTTTCAGATCACGGGAAAACCAAAACTTCACCTTTCAAAGGTTACATTTTAGAAAGGTAGCTTAAGTGTGATAGGTGTTCAAGCAGTGCATTTATTCCTTTTTTGTGGCTAATTTAGTGCATTCATTATTTTTTTCTTTTGCATCTTTATATTTTTGTTACTAATGTAGATGCCTATGGCATCATAATCTCAGAAATGTAAGTTCCCTCATTTAAAAATCTTAGCCTTGAAATATTTTCTATCCTTTGGGGTAGATGTGTAGAAGTTACATACACACACACACATACACACACAACCACACACGCACACACACACACACACACACACACAGAATGAACTAACCTCAAAAGACCTGGCTGTTCATTTAGGCTACCTTAGCAGAGTGGATTGCTGCATTGTAGATTTGGTAATGACAATCAGTGTCATGCCAACTGCTGAAACAAACAGGTTAACTGGACAGGAATTCAGCTCATCACCATGGTTTGGTAGTTTGGCAAAATGTCAATTGTGCCTTTCTAGAAAGCTCCATATACCATTTTTTTAACCAAGAAAATGAAGTAAAATGATTGAGATTTCCACCACTTTAGCAAGTCTTCCATCGTATCACTAAAGGTGAAGCGACATTCTAACAGACAACATTCCTAAAATGTTAGGACTTACTGGCACAGATGCTTTTGGTGATATCAATCTTAAATTCTTCATTTCTATTTGAATATTCATTGTACATTTCAAATTACCACACAGCACCACAGTGGCAAATAGATGGCCACGGTTCTTGAAAAAAATATAAATAATAAAAGGGGAGGGCCACAAGGTCAAAAGATATTTTTCTGGAGATTCTTGCAATATACCAAGTGATGCCTTGGAAAAAAACCAAAGCTGTTTAAAAAGACAGCAGCTGCTATAATGCTGCTTCATTACAGACCCAGTGGAGCAGAAGCAATGCATCCATTTTGCCTTTTTCTTCACTGATGATATCAATGAAGCATTAATGGAATTCTTACAGTCTGTTGGTACAGTATAAATTTAGCCTGAGTAAATCTTATATTGACTATATTATAATACTCTTTTTTAAACTAAAGAAGAAACTCACTGGTTTATTTTTATATAAAAATGTTATGTAGGAGATATAGCTTCAGATCCACAATAAATAAGTGGTCAATACAGTTTTTTTTCTTTTACCATTAGGACAACAGGTAGAATTTAAGTCTAAATTAAAACTCTCATTAGCAAACTTGTTTCACAGAAAAATCACACATTCTTTCCCCAGTTAATAAAGTCAAGGTGCTTTGATTATTGTTTCTTTATTGATTTCATTTATTTAATGCTCCTTTAACAGAAAAAGCTTAGTTTCTGTTTGTTCTTTTATTTTCCTAACAGGATAGGTTGTGCTTTCAAAATAAAAATTATGCAAATTACTTATCATTTACCTTGATTTTTTAAATGAAGTCCAAACTATAATTCTAGGACTGTCCACTTATACAAAAATTTAGGGGTTAAAAAGGGACCCAGATGTTTCAAGTGGATTTGCAAATGGCAAAATACTGCTTGTTGGATCTGCCTGCAAATCTTATTTGCAAATGCAAATCCTCTTTCCAAACAGATCAGAGTTTTTTTAGGTCTACAAAAATCCTTGAACAAAGCAAAATGCTGATGGAATGTACATGTGGCACTTCTATGGATTTCTATCCACATGCTCTTGCATCTTGGTTGTGTACTTTCAGAGCATGGCAGGAGAAGATAGAATGCAGTGACACATTTTCAGGGTTCTGAAGGTATCCTCCTGCAAGTTAGAGGATGGGCAGTTGTGGTGAATTCAAACTTCTCCTTTTTTTTTTTTTAATAAATTTTATTTATTTTGGCTGTGTTGGGTCTTCTTCACTGCACGCGGGCTCTCTCCAGTTGCTGCGAGCGGAGGCTACTCTTCACTGCAGTGCGTGGGCTTCCCATTGCGGTGGCCTCTCCCATTGCAGAGCACAGGCTCTAGGTGTGCAGGCTTCAGTAGTTATGGCACGCTGGCTCAGTAGATGTGGCCCGCGGGCTCTAGAGCTCAGGCTCAGCAGCTGTGGCGCACGGGCCTAGTTGCTCCGCAGCATGTGGGATCGTCCCCCATCAGGGCTCGAACCCGTGTCCCCTACATTGGCAGGCAGATTCTTAACCATTGCGCCACCAGGGAAGCCCCAAACATCTCACTTTTTATCTCTACAAGACGTGACTCGGAGCACACCCTACTTCAACTGTGTTCCCTTGATGCGCTGGCTTTATTTTGCAAAACAGTTTGCATTTGTCCACACCTACTGAGATTCCCTCTCTTGCATGCCTTCCCTTTTCAGCACAGGTCCCTCTAGCAGATCTGTGTTCCCGGGTCCCAGACTATGAGTGTAGCTCTCTATTGATGCTTGTCTGTTGAGGTCAGTAACTCATTCACATTTTTACTTTCCCTTGCCCCCGATAATAATAATGATAACAGCAAGCAACTTATAGTACTGTCCACGTACTCATTTAATCTTCACCACTACTTCATCACATGCAGAGTTTCCCTTCCTGTGCTCCTCTAATCTAACAACTCAATTTACACTGAAAGGTTAATTGTGGAAAGAAAGCATGGCTGGATTGTTCCACCTCAAATCTGTCATCTTGTCTCCTTACATTTTACCCCTGCCATTATTCAAGGTTGGACCGTTGCCATAGCCTCCTAACCAATATCTACCACGCTCTAGACTTGTCCTTCTGAAATCTATTCCCCTGCATTTTTGCTAAAATGAGTGATCTGAACTACAAATCTAACCTTGTCACTATACTGCTTTAATATTACTATACCCCCTATAGGATAAAAGCCACAATCCTTAGGATGGAATATAAGTCTGCTGTAGCTTCACCCACCTCCTTCATTACTTTCTTTTCCCACTACCTTCTTCATAGAACGAAATGACTTTTTAAAATTCAATTCCTTGGATACCATATTACTTCATGCCTTTTTTTAATTTATTTTTTTATTTAAGTATAATTGATTTTACAGTGTTGTGTTAGTTTCAGGTGTACAGCAAAGTGATTCAGTTATAATATATACATATATTCTTTTCCAGATTCTTTTCCCTTATAGGTTATTACAAATTATTGAGTATAGTTCCCTGCACTATATAATAGGTCCTTATTGGTTATCTATTTTATATATTGTAGTGTGTATATGTTAATCGCAGTCTCCTAGTTTACCCCTCCCACCTTTCCCCTTTGGTAACCATAAACTTGTTTTCTATGTCTGTGGGTTTATTTCTGTTTTGTATATAAGTTCATCTGTATTTTTTTTAGATTCCACATGTAAGCCATATCATATGATATTTTTTTGTCTCTGTCTGGCTTACTTCATTTAGTATGATAATCTCTAGGTCCATTCATGTTGCTGCAAATGGCATTATTTCATTCCTTTTTTATGGCTGGTAATATTCCATTGTATATTTATACTACATCCTCTTTATCCATTCATCTGTAGAAGGACATTTAGTTTGCTTCCATGTCTTGGCTATTGTAAATAGTGCTGCAGCGAACATTGGGGTGCATGTACCTTTTAAAATTATGGTTTTCTCCAGATGTACTCCCAGGAGTGGGATTGCAGGATCATATGGTAGCTCTGTTTAGTTTTTTAAGAAACTTCATACTGCTCTCCATAGTGACTGTACTAATTAAGCTCTAGCCACAGCAATCAGAGAAATAAAAGGAATCCAAATTGGAAAAGAAGAATTAAAACTGTCGCTGTTTGCAGAAGACATGATACTATACATAGAAAATCCTAATGATACTACCAGGAAACTACTAGAGCTCATCAATGACTTCAGTAAAGTTACAGGATAAAAAATTAATACACAGAAATCTGTTGTATTTCTATAAACTAACAACAAAAGAAAAATTAAGGAAACAATCCCACTTACAATTGCATCAAAAAGAATAAAATACTTAGGAATAAACCTACATAAGGAGGCAAAAGACCTATACTCCAAAAACTAAGACGCTGATGAAAGAAACCAAAATGACACAAACAGATGGAAAGATATACTGTGTTCTTGGATTGGAAGAATCGATACTGTCAAAATGACTGTACTACCCAAGGCAACCTACAGATTCAGTGCAACCCCTATCAAATTACCAATGGTATTTTTCACAGAACTAGAACAAATAACTTTAAAATTTGTATGGAAACACAAAAGACCCCAAATAGCCAAAGCACTCTTGAGAAAGCAAAATGGAGCTGGAGGAATCAGGCTCCCTGACTTCAGACTACACTACAAAGCTACAGTAATCAAACAGTATGGTACTGGCACAAAAACAGACTTATAGATCAATGGAACAGGGTAGAAAGCCCAGAAATAAACCCACACACTTGTGGTCAATTAATCTATGATGAAGGAGATAAAAATATACAGTGGAGAAAAGACAGTCTCTTCAATAAGTGGTGCTGGGAAAATTGGACACCTACATGTAAAAGAATGAATTACCAATATGTGTGGTAAGCGGAATTTATGAATAAGAAACATAAGGATCATAGCTAGTAGTAAATAAGATATGTTGGGCCAATGAGGTCTTTCCCCACTGCCTTCAAATATCTTAGAAAATCATTTAGTCAGTTTGTAAATAAGGCTGAAACTTGAGTGAACATTGAGACTATACTTAGATAGGTAAAACCACAATGAAAAAAAATAGAGATCTATCAATGAGAAAGCTAATATACTGAGGAGGACTTTAAAGGTACAGCTATATATTCAAGTAAGAAACTGAGGCTATGTTGAACATGATGCCAAAACAATAGTTTGTTCAGTCAAAATAATAGTCTACTTATTCATAAAACATCAGTTAAACTGATATTTTATCATAATAAAGAAAAAGAACCAACTAATTGACCGAATTAATGGTTTTTTAATTTCCTTGAGGAGCCACCAAGAAGCCAAAGCCTGAGTTTATTTATGTAGGGAGGCAGTGCTTTAATTCTCCTGTGATACAGAGATCAACATGATAAAATGGAGTTTTCCAGGGATAGTGGGGAGCATAATTGTGGAGATGGCATTTGAACATTATTTTAGAAAAAGAAAATTGTACTGAGCCTATGATTTGGGGGACATTTTCTAAGTGATTTAACACAATAAGAACTTTTTCCATCTTTCTTATAAGGCTGAATTGCAAATGTCACCATCTTTTGGGTCCCCAAAAGTAAGTGATTGTGTTCAAAGACCTTTAATGCTTTAATCTCATGTGTTTCATTAGACAGTGGATGTCTACTTAATAAATCTGTATTTTCCAAATTGACCCACATTTTGGAGAAAACTTACGTATGCTTTTATTATCTTTAAGCCTACTTTAAATGAGACTCTTAAATTTGGAAATACCAATGTGTGTGATAAGAACTTGATGTTCATAATTCAAATGTGGCTTTCTGCAGATACTTATTTCCAACTTATATCAAAGATATTAAAATAAATGCTAGCTGAAATTTGATGACAGAAGTAATCATTATAATATAATTTTTTGAAAAATATGACTATGGTCAAATATTATTGTGTGAAGAGTTACTTCTATTCTTGTAAGCATTATGCCAAACTTTTGACACTCATAAAATTCAGGGTTTTTCAGAGATTAAGGTATCCTTAAGAAAACAAGAATACTCTCTTCTTCCATGAATCTTAAATAAAATATCTTGTTTCCCTTAAAGATCCAAGAAATTTAAGTAGACAGCATTTTGTTACATGACTTATGCTAGTTCAATTATGTCTTTTTTTTAAGAAAATTCTAAAAATTGTTTGAATCTGGGAAAGTTTGCTGTTCTTATTTGCTTTGAAGCAGTATTAGAGACTAATTTTGAATGTCAAAGTTGGTCCGTTGTGTGGTTTTGAGTGTTAAAAGTAAAACTAATATAAGTAAAGGTTCTAGTGTAATACAACACTGTTTAGAAAACAGTGTGTGTGTTTAGAAAACACACACACACACACACACACACACACACACACACACACACATTGACCAAAAGTCTTAAAGTTTCCTTTCTAAGTTGTTCTTAACTCCCCCATATAAAATAGTAGTCAGTTATATGGTAGGAGTCTTACAGTCCTGAAATAGGGCCATTAACAGCAGAATAACTTCAACTAACTTACTGATAGAGGTAATGCTTAGGTTTTAATGATCTTTTTCTATACATTCCTTTTGTTGTTCCATAGCTCCATTCTACAGAGCAAATATTACTAAATCTCTTCTGTATTTGTTAATGGTTTCTGCTCTTTAGAAAACGCCAAATCGTTCAACAAACATGTGAGAAAGCAAAGGGCAACCACTTTGTGCTGCAGAAATAGTTCTCAAATGCCTGTTTTAGTGCCTTCTCAATAGTTAGAAATATAAATAATGAGCAGAATAATACTGAGCAAGAATTAACACATTTACACACAAAAAAATGTACAGAGTGCAATTAGAAGTGTTGTGTCCTTTTTTTTTTTAACAGATAAGTGCTATACATCCAAATTCTTCTGGTTAGCTCCTAAAATTTAGACAAGATTAAAATACCTGACTTTTTAATCTTATATATAAATATATAGAAATATAATATTGCCAAAAGATTCAACCATTAAATGAAAAAATACATGCAGTTTACTAAACTGTAAACCTACTAATGCAAAGGAACAACTCTGTCAAAGGCTGCTTGATCAATGTTGCAGCTATTATAAAAAATTATAGGGAAAACATAATATTTTTAAATGCAACACCCAAAAATAATGACCATATTTCTCAGTACAAAAAGAAATATACATTTCCCCCACCCCCAAACCCAGAGTATTATGTGTTCAAAAACAAAAGGTCAGGAACTAAGTACTTCAGTGACACCATTACCTTAAGGATCAGAATTGGAGTTATACTTGAGGTCTTAGGTGAAATGAGTTTGACGGATTAGGTTTGGTTACTGGCTGTCAGTGCACTACATAAAAAACACTGCACATACAGAGCTTAGTGAAACTAGCTGTTTTCTGCACAGGAAAATTCCTTCATAGAGTTAGCATGAAGACAAATGAACTGTTATCCCACAAGAAAGGTGTCCCTTTAGGTTAAATTTGAGGTTAGCAATACCAAACAGTAAGAACACTTGACTTCACATGGCTGACAGACTCATTACCTTTGTAAATATTGAGGCTTAGCTTTGAATCCTAGGATTCTTCTTCAAGTTTTTAGAGAGCGATAGTAACTAACCAATTACCCAGACAATCAAGAAATTAAAATGGGAAAAGACAAGAGTAGTATAAGCAAATTCTCTTCATTTCCTACTATCAGACAAAGTTGTTTAAACTTTCTCCTTTATTTTTACATCTTTACTCCTTTCATTTATTCAGAGTCTTCTAAATACAGCCTTGCTGTTCACCATAATAAGGACACTATTTAAAAAAATTACTTTTTTTGTATTAACAGGTAAGAAAAAGGGAACTTAGAATTAATTCCAAGATAATCATGGCAGGATTCAAAGCCATATTTGACAATGTCTAAGGCTAGTGCTTTTCCACAAGTTATTTTCATATACAAGCATTTCTCAGAAATCTATTTATTTTGTTTATGATAGCTATCCATTCAGTCCCGTGTAAATTGTATATATTTCCTTATGTCTCTTCTATTATTTTCTTTCTCATCATAGTTTTCAATTACTTCATTTACATGATCAAACACTAATAGAAGATGTTTAAGTAATTTCTATTTAGAATCCTTAAATATTTACTACATTCTCAATTATTTTCTTTATATATTATTTAATATTTTTTTACTTAATATATCATGGACAAGATGCTGTTTTATATAATTAAGTAATCTTTTTCAACTTGCATTTTAATGGCTACAAAGAATTCCATGTGTCTGTACAATAATTTATTCACTCTGATAATCTTTTTTAAAAAAATTTGCTGATACACACACAAGTAAAAAAATATATGCATAATATCACTACAAAAATCATGCAAAGCAGTAACAGTACCCTCTTCTGCTCATGCCATACTCTTCCCAGAAGTTAATTTTTCATGTGGATTTTTCCCAATGATTTTTCTAAGTTTATAATTATATGTCAATAGGTATATATGTAGATCTGACACAGATATCACTCACTAGCTCTTAATTTCCTCAGTGCTGTGTACCTCATGTACCCTCAACCACCTTTTCTGTGGCAGCCACCAACCATACTCTATGGCCTCACACTCAGACCCAAATAGCTCTGCTGCCTGGTGACAACCAGTATGTTGCACTAACAAATATAGAGCTCTTCCCTCACAGCCTCTGCTACCAAGACAGACCAATCAATGAATGCCCAAAGATTCTAGTTTTTCTTCCACTGGCAAGCACATAACAGAGCTTGGGATCTGGTAACATAAGCTGTCTTTAGAGGGGTGGAATTATACAGTCTGGAGGTGGGGGAAGCTAATGCCCTATCAGGAAAACTTTGTCAATGGGAAAAGCCTTCTCTGAAGCTTGTTCTTATTTATGGCTCACCTGTAAAACTCAATAACAGCAGATATTCCTTTCAACCAAATTCACTGTGTCTCCTTGTGGTTTCTGATGAAGTAGTGACTATTGCCTCTCATTTTCATAAAGCCTTATTACTCTTTTTTCTCACCCTTGCTCCCCTTGGTTTCATCTCCAAAATAAAACATCTAATACTTGCATCAGAGAACCCAGTTTTATAGGTATATCTACATGTATGTATTCAAAAATTAAACAGAACGATTGTTGAACAAAACAACTCTGAATCATCCATGGTTCCAACAAGAAATAACAAGGGAAATTTTAAAATATCTTGAATTGGTTGAAAATGAAAACACAATAAATGAAAATTTATGGAATGAAGCTAAAGTAATACTTAGAGGGAAATTTATAGCTTTAAACATTGTACTAGAAAAGAAGAAGGCATCAAATCAATTATCTAAACTTTCAACCTAAGAAACTAGAAAGAAAGTAAGGCAGTAGAAGAAAAGATATAAAACAATTATCACAATAACTAATGAAATGGGAAATACAAAAACAATAAAGAAAATAATGGAATCCAAAGTTGTATCTTTGAAATAATAAAACTTGCAAACCTTTAACTAGAATTAGCAAGATAAAAAAAAAACAGATTACCAATATCAGAAATGAAAGATAGAACTTCACAATAGATCCAACAGAAATTAAAAAGGAATTTAAGGTAATATTATGAAGAACTTTATTTAACAATAAATTTAACAACATAGATGAAATAAATTCCTAGAAAGGCATTAATTACCCACTGACACACAAAAAATTAGAAAATCTTAATAGGTATATATAAAGTAAAAAAACTTAGCAGTTAAATATATACTTATGAAGACAGATCTAGACCCAGATGGCTTAACCAGTAAATTCCATCAAACATTTAAGGAAGAAATTGTACCAGTCATACACAAACTTTTTCAAAAAACAGAAGAGGGAACATATGCCAAAACATTTTAGGGGGCTAAATGTTTGATACCAAAATATCAGAACAAAAAAAAAGTTCCTAACCATATCTCTTATAAGCATAGATGCAAGGTATTTAAAAAATAATACCAAATTAAATTCAACAATATATAAAAATACAATACACCATGACTGTCTGGAATGTATCCCAGCAATGCAGAGTTGGTTTACTATCTAAAACTCAATTAACATAGTACATCGTATGAATAAAATAAAGAAGAACATTTATAGAATTATATCAAAAGACTCATAAGGAGGTTTTTACAAAATCCAACACCAGTTCCTGATAAAAATTCACAACAAACATATGCAGAAGTGAAATATGTGGAAAGACGAGTACAGGGAAAAGACATAAGTGCCCAAAAAAGCAGTTAAATATGTAAAAGATTTGATCACACCATCCACCAAATTGACATTTATATATCACTTATATAACACTATATCCAACATTTGAAGAATATCTTTGTCAAGTGTCCATGGAACATTAATCAAGATAGATTATATGCTGAGTCATAAAATAATTCTCAATAAATACTTAAGAATTGAAAACATATAGAGTTTGTACTCTGATCAAAAAAGGACTAAATTAGAAATTAGTGACAATAAGTAACAAAAATACATTAAGATAAACCTTAATATTTTGCAATTGAGCAAAAAAATTTAAAAAACTGTAGGTAAGGAAAAAATTATTAAGTGAGATTATATAGTACTTAAATTTTTTTTCATTGTGGTAAAATATACATAACATTTACAACTTTAACTGTTTTTAGGTGTACAAGCCAGTAGCATTAAGTACCTTTGCAATGTCCTTTGATGCATAGAAGTTTTAAATTTTGATGAAATTCAGTTCATCTTTTTCATTTTGTTGCAGGTTCTTTTGGTGTTATATTTTAGAAATCATTGATAAATCCAAGGTTGTAAATGTTGCCCTTGTGTTTTCTAAGAGTTTTATCATTTAATCCCTTAAACTTGTCTTTAATTAATTTTGTATATGGCATAAAGTAAGGGTCTAACTTCATTCATTTGTATGTGGGTATCCAACATTCCTAGCATCATTTGTTGAAGAGGCTATTCTTTCCCCATTGAATGGTCTTGGCATCTTTCTTGAAAGTAATTAACCATGTAGACAAAGGCATATTTCTGGGCTTCCAATTTTATTCCATTGGTCTATATGTCTTTCCTTATGCTAGTACAAGAATGTCTTTATTACTGTAGCTTTTTTAGTAGACTTAAAGCCTATTTTGTCTCATAATAATATATTCAGTTCAGCTCCCTTTTGGTTAGTATATACATGGAATATCTTTTTCCATCTTTTTATTTTCACCTTTTTTTGTGTTTTGTAACTACATATAGAGTGCATATGTAGACAGCATATATATAGATCATTTTTGTGTCCGTTCTACCAATCTCTGCCTTTTCATTGAAGAGTTTAATCCATCTATGTTTTAAATAGTGACTAAAAATGGACTTACTTCTGCCTTTTAGCTATATTCTGTATGTCTTATATGTTTTTGTTCCTCAATTCCCCCATCACTGTCTTCTTTTTGTATTATTTTTTGTTGTATACAATTTTAATTTCCTTCTTTCCTTTTCCGTATGTTTTATAGTTATTTCTTTAATGTGTACTGTGCGTTACAATCAACATCTTAAACTTATAACAACCTAGTGTGAATAATAAACTTAGTTTCAAAAGGATGAAAACTCTAGCTCTTTTACATCTTAGACCTTCTCCCTTTGCATTATTAGTGTCACAGATTACATCTTTGTACATAATGTGCCCACTAATGTAGATTTATAATTATTATTTTATGCATTTATCTTATTAAAAAATAAATTACAAACCAAACAATAATATTGGCCTTTGTATTTACCTGTGTAGTTACTTTTACCAATGTTCTTCATTTTTTCATATGGTTTCAGGTTACTGTCTATTGTCCTTTCCTTTCAGTCTGATGGACTGCCTGAGTATTTCTTGCAGGGCAGGTCTACTAGTAACAAACACTTTCAGGTTTTGTTAATTCTGGAAATGTCTTAATTTCTCCTTCATTCTTGAAGGATAGTTTTGTAGATACAGAATTATTTATTGGTTGAGTTTTTTTTTTTCTTCCAGGATTTTAAATATGTCAGTCCACTGCCTTTTGGCTTCCATGTGTGCTGATGAAAAATTATCTGTTAATCCTAATGATGATCCCATGTGTAATATTAGTCACTTATCTCTTGCTGCATTCATGATTTTCTTTTATCTTTAGCTTTGGACACATTTGACTATATTGTGTTGCAGCATGGTGTTGCAGCATGGCTCTCCTTGAGTTTATCCTGTGTGAAGTTCATCGAGCTTCTTGGATGTGTATAATTATATCTTTTATCAAATTTGGGAATTTGGGACCATTATTTCTAAAATATTTTTTCTGCCTCTTTCTATCTCTCTTCTTCTTCTGGAACTGCCATAATGCATATGTTTGCACATGTGATGTGCAAATGGTGGTATCTCACAGGTCCCTCAGGCTCTGTTCATTTTTCTTTACTCTTTTTTCTTTCTGATCCTCATACTGGATCAATTCGATTGTCTTATCTTTGTACTCACTGATTCTTTCTTTTTCCTGCTCAAATCTGCCATTAAACTCTGGTAGTGAAGTTTTCTACTTTGTACTTTTCACCTCCAGAATTTCTGTTTCACCCCTTTTAAAAATTTCTCTTGTAATTGACATTTCATACTTGTTCAACACTTTACACATATATATGGGACAACATTATTCATAATAGCCAAAACGTAGAAACAAGCAAAACAACCATCAATGGATGAGTAGATATAAATTGTAGTATATGTACAAAATGGAACATTATTCATCATAAAATGGAATAAAGTGCTGCTTCTGATGTTCATTTGGATGAAACTTTAAAACACTATGCTAAGTGAAAGAAGCCAGACATAAAAGATCACATTTTATATGATTCCATTTATATGAAATATCCAGAATACACAGGTCCATGGAGACAGAAAGCAGATTAGTGGTTACCAGGAAAGGGCAGGAGCTTGTAATGGGGGGTGACTACTAAATGGATATAAGGTGTTCTTCTGGAGCAATGAAAAGCTTTGAAACTAGAGACAGGGGATAGTTGCACAACATTGTCAATTGTATGTTATGTAGCTTTCACCTCAATTTAAAAAAAAAATGTAGAAGGTCCAAGATATACTATTGAACTTAAGAGACACATGTAACCCAAAATGACAGAATACATAGTCTTTTCAGGTACACATGAGACATTTACTAAAACTGACCATATGCTGGACCATAAAGCAAGCTCACAGTGGAATTAAACTAGAAATCAATTTTTAAAAGACCAAAAAAGTGGGCTTAAAATTAATCTATTCACTTTTAAATAACTAAATAAACTAAAAACTTGTATATAAAATGTCATCTTATATGGGCATCTCATATAAAATCCACACGTGCATGTAGTAAATTCATGCTGAGAGAAACTGAATGTGACCACCCCCAATCACATAAGTAGTAGGAAGTGGAGTCAGAATTCAACCTCAATTCTGCGGTTCTTAATCAGTGCATTAGTGACTATACTGATATGTATAAACTCAATTGTTTGGAAGAAGACACTAATGAAGGTAAAGTGATGTTTATACTCTCCACTTGAGCCTGTTAGTTTAAGTTTGTTCAGTGTCACGGTCAGAGAACCCTTAATTCAGGCCAACAGTGTTGTGTGCATCATGTTTTGAGAGAAATCAGGTTATACTATGGGTGTGGATTAGTGCAAAGTACAAAACTGCTACCAAAAACTCCACTTTGAAAGACATACCTTTTTTATACCTTTTGCATAAAAAGAATTTGAGAGAACATTGCAAATTACAAACTGGAGGTTTCACAGTGATAGTAGGAAATATGTTGAAAACAGATATTCAGGGAATCAAGGGTATCATAACTGAATGCATAAGCAGGAAACTTCATTCAGAGGAGAGGCTATAATTGTTCTTTAAGGGAAAATCATGTCCAATGCTAGAAACCTTAGAGGAGGAAAGTCTGTAAATGAAGAAAACAGTGAACCAATTTATTTAGACTTTTTAAAATTATTTACTAATGTTACTTCAAATTGTTAGTTTTTAATAAAATCACCAAGGTATTTGGGAAGAATTTTAATCATAGGTTTGGCACTAACTGTGAAACAGAAAATAATATAAGCTAGTGATAAATAAATACTGCTTTCCATCAGTACTTTCAACCAAGTTTCTGACTTCAACCATGACACTGATAGCTCTAAAATTTCTAACTTGCTTCAACTTAAACATACATTTCTTATTACTTAATGTGTATCTCCTTAATGCAAACATGTATCCCAGTAACAGTTCACTGTTTTGGCCCATGTTTCTACGCATACATTTATTCTTACCCTTTATACTGGTTAAAAGCACTAAACAGTCTCTTCAATTTAAAAATGTCACCAGTAGCCTAGAAATTTTATTCTCTTGTTTCCTCTATATCCAAGTGGGAATGAAATTCTGTCAAAGTATTTCTTCTTTTTCACACACCTCCCCCATTTTAACCGTCTCTCTTAAGAGCCACATGACTTTTTTAACTAGTCTGTTCCAATAGCCTCCTAATTGATATACCGTCACTAATCTTTTATACTTAATTAAGTCTCTAAATGGGTTCCAAAGTTATCTTCCTTTAAAAATTATGATCATATTATTCAGCCATTCAAATTTCTATTAATTCTGTATCAATTAGGATTAAGTCCAAGGCCAACTATAAGACCCTCCTCCATTAGGTCATAGGTTGCACCTTCAGCCTCTCTTCAGGACAATTCTTTCCAGGTTCTCCATGCTCAATTCACACTGAACTTTTCACCATTTCCCCAATTCTCTACGACTTCTTTTGTCCCAGGATCTTTTCACATTTACACATCTTATTTTCCTTGTGTATATCCTACCCTACATTTCTGCTTCATGAATTTACCTTCATATTTAAGATAAGATCATCTCTTTCGTGAAGTCTTTGCTGGCATCTCCTGGGAGAGTTTGGCATTCTCATGCCTATACTTTCTCAGCATTTTCTTCGTTCCTTATTGTAACATTTATGGCATATTACAATAATTTATGTGTTTGTCTATCTCCTTCTCTACATAACTCTTTGCCTTATGGTTTTTTTAATTTACCTTTGTTCTCCAATGCAATTGGTAATATAATAGACATTCAATAAATGTTGATGGATCAAAAAAATGGATGTACTGATATTGTAACTTTTGAAACTGGTCCCAAAACTGAGGAATTTATCTAATATTAATATCTGCATATTTTCAAATGGCATGGGATTTTCCTTGGTGTTAAAATTGCAAGATGACAAATACAATCAGAGTTAAGGATTATGAACTTCTTATTAATCAAAAAACAGGAATACTAAAAAATAAGAAGTAAGAAAAGAAAGAAAGTAAACAAGTTTCTCTCAGCGTGCAAAAAGGAATGAAAAAGAAGAGGAATGGGGAGAGCAATAATTGAGCAGTATCTTAAAAATTATGGAAGATAAGGAGTAGTTATCATAGACTTTATCTCAATATTCTGGACTATTTACTAGTTTAAGCCTTGGATATGGAAATATTAGAATGGTTTCACCTAGCAGTTAAACTAATGGAACCATCTAACTCTCAGCCTTGGATCAGACTGGAAAATCATTTCAACATGCTTTGAGTAAAATCAACATTATAAAATCAACTCAGATGTTGGCACCATGTTTTTACACATAAAAGGTGCTACTCATTACTAATCTACTTATCCCCAGAACCAAAACAAAATTCCCTAATTTTATGTCAGAAAAGAATATTTCTCTGCTCAGTATGGTGTTCGTTATCGATTGTATTGCTTCTAATGTCTTCTTTCACTAATCTATCCTATACACGATACATTTCCACAAAAAGAAATTTCTTGTTTTGTCAATACTCTACCTCAAAACTTTTCAGTGGTTCCCCAAAAGCCTCTTAATTTTAAAAATAATCCTTTTGTAAAGCTTCTTGATGTTTTCTAGGAATTCCTTGCTTTACTCAAACCAAGCAAAGATACTTTATGACCCATGATTTCTGATCTGTTTTTCCCCTTTCCTCATATCTTTCATATTAACTATAAAGCTTTTTAGAAATATCTTCAAAAGTGTAAAGCTTTTGTTCTGATTTCAGAGAGACTCAGGTTTTTGTCCTAACTCTGCCACTTGAAAGTTAGTGAAGTCACACATTCTCTAAAGTTTAGATTCTTTATTTGTAAAATAGGTAAATAACAATGCCTAACTGTACCCTTGGTTAATCCTGGCTTAATAGGTAAAGGATGTTTTTTGCCATTTGCCAAATGACAATGCTTCTTCCATCTGTGAACCCATGGAACTGGTAATCTGTGTCTAAGATTGGCTTAGAGGCTTCTATTTCCACAAGTAAAGTATAATTTATACAAAAGAAAGAAAAAAGCGCTTGCAATGTTTTTAATACTATATAGTACAGAAGATTATGTGAAATTTTGCAGACTTGGGTCTTGGAGATAGTGGTTAGTAAAGTGCCTGGTACATAATAAAAGAATAATAGATGGTGCTTATTATTAGTACAACTATTATTAACACAGTTATCTCTATCAATATTTTTGATGTGCTTATTTTCTCTTCTAAATTCCCACTGCATTTTTTATCTATCTCTCTCTCTATATATATCCTTTTCTCAATTATTTGTATACATGTGTCAGCTTCTCTTCTCATTTTGTAACTTTCTTGACGTTAGGGATTGTGTCTCAATCTCTGTCTTCTAAGTAATCTTTCCCACTTCCCTACACACAAGAATTCAATAAATATGTGTTGAGTTGAATAATATGTATTAAATATCTAGCATATAATTAAGATAAGATATAAGATAAACAATAACTTTCTTTGTAATCAACGTCATAGTAAGAAACATGAATGACTGTGAAAGCTCTTGGTTTTCCTGGTGCCTCTTATATTACAGGATACTGTGCCCTAATGATGCTAAAATCATTCTTTTGGTCTACTTGAGTGCACTCAAGTTGATCAAATTACTCAAGATTAAAATACTAAAGGGTAAACCTAATTTATTTTACTGATTCATCTTCCTGGTTCACTCCCACACTTCTTCATATCCAGTGGGTTTATGTTCAAGTCATCTCCTCTGAGATGCTTTCTGGGATCACCTCCGTCGACCACAACATTTTTATATCATTTCATCACCTGTAATATTATAGACTTACTCATTTATTTTCTACTTCTTGCTCCTAGAATGTAACTCCATGAGGGCAGACTTTTTGTTTTGTTTATCTGTATAACCCTAGCATTTAGAAGAGTGCATGGATTGTGATAGACATTCAAAAAGTACCATTTTCTTAAATTATGAATTAATGAATGAATGAAAATTCTGCATGTATGCTTTTTTGTTATGTAGAACACTGAAGAACTAATAGAGTGATTCAAGAGACTGTAATTTTAATTACAGAAAAGAAAATTAAATCAAGGTGGCCATTACTAAGTTATCTAGATAAATTTTCTAGCTAGTAATATCAACCAGTCCTTACTGTGAATTCAATTTTTAATCTGTTTAAATTATTTATAAAAAATTTAATGTAATTAATTTAATAAAGCCTGGTTTTTTTTCTATTCATCAGATAAGAAAAAAAATTGAAATAACATCATGACTTCTAAATTAGTGCTAGTTACCTGCTCAAAATACTACAATTTAGGGTTATGGTATAAAGGTGGAAAGGAAGAAAAATGGAAGGATGTCTAATTAGAAACTGATACTTGTTTAGCCCTCATGGAATGGAGGCACTTATATGATCCTCATCAGCACTAGACTTCTAAGGGCTTTACCCACAGATGTGAATTAGAGAAAATGGTACTCAAAATGCATCTCTAAGCTACTTATGCTTGTTTCCCTCAAGTCACTAGGCAAATATAATCAGAGGCACAGAAGATCCAATGACCAATTCATGTTCTTTGTGCTTGCATTCTACATGTTAGATTGCTACAAAATATCTAGAAATTACACTTTCTGATTACCTAGACAATATTGTGTACATATGAATAATCCATCCAACAACCAAGACTTATTATTTCATAACTCTCTCAAATTCATTAACTTATTTTTAGGTTAAGCATTTCTGTACTGAGTCCTATGTGTAAAGCACTATTTCAGGCACTAGAATATACCATTAAACAAGATACTATCTCTTTATCAAGTAAAATGCTGACTAAAGGGAAAATATACACAGTAACAGAAAAATATAATGCAATACAAATGCTGATAGAACTAAGCAAAGGATAGTACACTAGCAGATAGGAAAGCACTTTTGGATTCTTACTATAGCATCACGAAGGTTATGAGGAAGAGTCTAGGCATTATTAGATAGAAAATGCATGGTTCATATACCACCATTCTTCCAATATGATGGCCATTCCTAATCCAATGAACCCTGGACTTGTTCTTGTACTCCTTAACCTAGTCCTCCAGGAAGCCATAGTCAATCTACCCAAATTACAGGTTATAAAATCTACTTGCTGTCACTCTGGTTTAAGTGGATATGATAGGACAAGAACAAATAGTGGTGAAGAAAGTGTGAGAGAAAGGGAGATAGATAATGGTCCAAAGTCAGTGCAGAGGTCAATATGAAAGAAGAAATTCACATAGGGGAAATTTCAGATAGTTCAGTATAACTAGAGCAAGAATGGTGAGAGATGAAACCAAATAGCTAAGCGTAAAGAGGTTGATGAGGGCATTATAAGAAATATTTAAAAGTTTGGACTTGATTATGTGGACAATGAGGAGAGAACCAAACTTTGTGACCATTTTTTCTCACTTGTGAGAGCTTTCTCACACCAGCTCCTTGAGTACATGTACACTCTTAGCTTCCTTTTCCTCCCAGCTCATTACCAGAAACATGTCTTGGTCTTTATTTTGAAGCCATGACTCGTGGGATTTGGTCTTTTCCTAAAGGCTACATCTTAATGATCTCACCTTTTTTTTTTCTGAACTGATTTCACTTTTCAATTATTTTATTTTTGGTCTTTCTATATGCTCTGTACATGTAGGTCATACAACTAATGCTCTATGTGCATTCTAATTCTTTCTCTTCTGGATTCATACATTTCTCATAGTAACTTATCAACTGCAGCATGACCAGAGTCATGCTTTCAACATTTAGCTTCAAGGATCTTCCTTCTACTCTATACGTACATCAGCTCCATTTTTTATATTCTAGTTTATCATAGACCACAGTTTTCTGAATGTTACACAACCAGATTTCAGGGGTTGACATTTTCCTAACTCCTATAGCAGTGTCCTCACCATTTCCCAGCCTCCTCTAACAGCTTCCATACTGCTTGCCTACCTGACCCAAAGCACTGCCACACAATTAGAGTGTTCCTCTCATGGTCCCTTGGTCCTGTACCACCAGGCCATACATATATTCTCCCAGCCTGCAAGTTGTATAGGTGCTACCACTCCTTTGGGATTGCTTTCCCCTTAATAAGCACAGCTATTTCTCAGCCAATTATGTTGTACCTTAACCCTATATATTGGTCTGGTAACCAGGAGAGCAGTGGCTCCTTATTTCCTTGTAAAGCAGAGTCCTCTGCATTTACTTCAGGCAAGGAATGTTGAGAGGAAAGAACTGGCCTTTAACTTGAAGCCACTTCTAAAGCTCAAAGTGTTCAGAGGATCTGCAGAATCAAGTTTTATGAGTGCGTTGGCCCAGGTATCTCAATCCCAATCACATATTCTCACTTTTTCCTCCACCAGAGTTAGCAGAATTTCCAGAGCTAAGAATTCAACCTTCTCAAGAACTCAGATACTATTACAGATAATTCCTGGATTTGTTCCTTTCATTGTCTGCCCTCCAGCTGCAGAAGATGAGACCCTTTATACACTACTAAGAACACCCTCTGACTTTCCTACTTTTTCGATTGCTGAATAATCACCCTTACCCTTCACTGTCTTTTTTCAATGTCTCACTAGCCCTTGGAAAGATCCTCTGATTCTATTATCCTTGTAATCTGTGATCCCCTAACTTCTCAGAATCCTGAGATATTGCACCCACCAGTGAATCCTTTTGCACTGTCATCTCAAAGTTTACCACCTGTGAAGTTTTCAACAATGGCACTGCAGGAGCATGGGTTTTAACTATTTCCAGTGTTCTAGTTCCAAAATTTCATTTTATGGTTTGCTTCTTTGAACCTTTCCAAGTTTCAATCATCTTAAATTGAAACAAACTAAGTTGGAAATTTGCATACAGAGAATTTATAAGGGAGTACCTGCAGGACGAACACTTCTGAAGGAGTAAGGAAAGAATCTTGTTTTAGAAGTACACTCTCTATTTAGTTGCAAAAACTGCAAAGTCAATAGCAAAGGACAAGTCTATAGAAAGGGGTGAAGAATTGGGAAAACTAATGAAATCTATCGTAACCCAGTATCCAGGGTGGATAAATATAGTTCCTAAAAGAATGAGGGTTTGGGCTTCCCTGGTGGCGCAAGTGGTTGGGGGTCTGCCTGCCGATGCAGGGGACGCGGGTTCGTGCCCCGGTCTGGGAGGATCCCACGTGCCGCGGAGTGGCTGGGTCCGTGAGCCATGGCCGCTGGGCCTGCGCGTCTGGAGCCTGTGCTCCACAACGGGAGAGGCCACAACAGTGAGAGGCCCGCATACCACAAAAAAAAAAAAAAAAAAGAATGAGGGTTTCAAATGTACTTGATCAAAGAGGAATAGAGTATTATGTTTTGCTGGTTATGAACAGTACATATCATACATTTTTCTGTTTCTCTAACTGATATACTGAATAAGCCATCTGATTTCTACTTTTAAATTTGGCCTAGAGTAGGAAAAGTCCCTCCAGCAGGGCCAAGCTGCCTTGCCACTCAAGCTTTATGATCTAGAAGACAACAGTGATGCTCAAAATGCTGGCAGCTAATAAAAACCTATAGGGAGCATCTGGAAAGTCCCAAAAGAAAAATCATAATGCTAAGATTCTGGAGTAAAGATATAATTTCACTTCATTACAAATGTTCTCCTTTTTGAAGCAGCTTCTGGCCTCTAGTGGGCCTTTTTAAAAATTAATTATGACACACTGTGCGACTTGAGCTGTCTATAAAGAATGAGATCAGAAGGTCAAAGGGTGGATGTGGTGGGGTCTCTCGTTTAGGAGAGACTGACAACATGTTTCTATTTATGAAAGAGAGTTGACTCATTTTTTAAAATTGACTCATTTATGCCAAATTATGAACTTTTATGAGATTTAAATGCAGGTAGAAAGGTGAATTGCTGCTAAGTTGCAGGAGGAATGGTTGGCTAGTGCTGATCATGGGCCTATTCCCAGTAAGATCTATTTCTCACCCTCTCCTCAAAGGAAGGCTGATATCTATTCATTTCCTGGGAGTCCACCTTACCTGGGTTTTAGCTAAGTTCAGCCAATGGGTGTCCTTGGCAGAAATATTGGTAAGTGGAAAGGAAAGGCAAGGATTTTCTCATTTCTCTCTGCCTAAAGAGTTATTTCTGGAAGCAGCTGCATCTCCTTAGCAACTTTTACTCCTACTAGATATTCCCACTGATGGAGCATTCATAGGTAAAAGTGGCCCCTAGGCTGTAACAACACACCCTCCCTTTGACCTAGTGGTAGCTTCCTTCTGTTCCTAATCTGAATTCTTACTATTTCCCATTGAGATTCTCAGCTCTTTCCTCACCTGTGTAGTCACTTCACTATATGACATTTCTTGAGTTGGAATAATTGAGGTGGTTTCTGTTTTCTTGGAGAGGCTTCTCACGGATAAAATAGCCATTGGCAAAATATTTTGATACCCGGCAAAGACTTTCACGTGTAACAAGGGAGGATACTTGGATTGAGTGTAAATGTAAGAACTGATCAAATGTTACTTTAAATCTTATCATTTCTTTTCTGAGCAATAAAAATTATTCCAAAAATCTTAGGCAGGGTACAGGATAGAAAGGTGTCATTATATCATTATAGCTGCAATGATTCAAGTAGAAAGTTTAAAAGAACATTACAGAGGTATGGACTTATACCTGCAAAAGTTAAATTCACTTAATTCAAAAACATTCATTCAATTCAAGCACTTCTGTTTCCTTTTGTTTATAATGATAGTCAATTTGATAAAAAGCATTACATTCTTCATTTTTTGACATAATATAAGCCAAATAACTTTTTGAACTAGTATTTGAAATGTTACTCTAGAGTGTATTGGTATTACACAGATAAAACAAATATTGTACCGTAAAACAGTAAGATACTTTATTGCTATAATGAAGTACCCCATAAAGGAAGCACATTTTCTTGATTTTAGATAAAGATTTATGAGTATGAAATATGTGTATAACTTCATATTGTGTTTCTCTGTAGGTCAGGTAGAGAAGAATTAAAGAGATAATATCTCTTTTGCCAAAAATCTTCCATTAACTGGAAGAGCATTTGTACTATCCCATGGTTCTTCTGGTTTCAAGATCAGCAGGTTTTGTGCCTCTACTTTATTTCCTTCTTAAATTTGACTGGATTTTTTTTCCAGGTGGTGTAGTATAATACATGTGTAAAAATACCATATATCTTTATTTTTTATGAGAGTCACATAGAGTGTTAAAATATACTTACCTTCCCACTGATTTCACTAAGTGTCAAGATGGCTGGAACTGGGAGAGAAGAATAGAGGAATACAATGAAAGTTTCAACAAAGAGTTAGAAAATATAAAGAACTAAACAAAGCTCAGTAATACAGTAACTGAAATTATAAAATACACTAGAAGGAATCTAGTGTAAATTATTGACAGATGATACAGAGGAATAGATCAGTGATCTGGAAGACAGAGTAATGGAAATCACCAGAGCTGAACAGAAAAGAGAATTTTTTTTAAAAATTAGGATAGTTTAAAAGATTTCTGGAACAACATCAAACATATTATCATTTGCATTATGGGGATCCCAGGAGGAGAAAAGGGGCAAAGACTTTATCTGAAGAAATAATAGCTGAAAACTTCCCTAACCTGAGGAAAGAAATAGATATCCAAATCCAGGAAGCACAGAGATTCTCAAACACATAAGCCCGAAGAGATCCACACTGAGAAACATTATAATTAAAATAGCAAAAATTAGAGATAAAAGAGAATCTTAAAAGCAACAAGAGAAAAGCAACTAGTTATATACAAGGGAACTCCCACAAGGCTAGGAGTTCTGAAAAGTTCTGACTTTTCAGCAAAAGCTTTGTAAGCCAGAAATGAGAGGCATGGTATATTCAAAGTGATGAAAGGTAAAACACTACAACCAAGAATATCCTACCCAGCAAGGTTATCATTTAGATTTTAAGGAGAGAAAGTTTTACAGACAAGTAAAAGATAAGAGTTCAACAACACTAAACTGGCTTTACAAGATATGTTACAAGAACTTGCCTAAGTGTAAAAGAAAAGACCACAACTAGAAATATGAAAATTATAAAAGGAAAAATTCCACTGGTAAAGGCATACATATAGTAAAGGTAGTATATCAACCACTTAAAAAGTTAGTTAGAAAATATCAATAAAACTAAAAGTTGGTTCTTTGAAAAGATAAACAAAATGGATAAAACTTTAGCCAGTTAATCAAGAAAAAAGAAGATAGGGCCCAAATAAATAAAATCAGAAATGAAAAAGAAGAACTGACAACCAACACCACAGAAATATCAAGGTTTATAAGAGATTACTATGAGCAACTATACAACAATAAAATGAACAACCTGGAAGAAATAGGTAAATTCCTATAAATGTACAATTTCCAAAACTGAATCAGGAAGAAATAGAAAATATGAACAGACCAATTACCAGTAATGAAATCGAATTAATAATTTAAAAATATTCCAACAACTAAAATCCAGGACCAAACAGCTTCACAGGTAAATTTCTCAAAAGATTTAAAGAAGAGTTAACACCTATCCTTCTCAAACTGTTCCAAAAAATTGAAAGGGTAGGAACATTCCAAAATGCACTCTATAGTGCCAACATCACCCTAATATCAAAACCAGAAAAAGACACCACAAAAAAAGAAAAGTATAGGCCAATATCATTGATGAACATAAATGCAATAATCTTCAACAAAATATTAGCAAATCAAATTCAACAATACATTAAAAGGATCATACACCATGATCAAGTAGGAATTATAACATGGATGCAAGAATGTTTCAATATCTGCAAATCAATCGATGTGTTGATTTGATTAATAAGCCAGATGATAAAAATCATATGATCATCTCAATAGATGTAAAAAAGCTTTTGACAAAATTCAACATCCATTTATTAAAGTAATTCTCAACAAAGTGGGTATAGAGGGAACATACCTCAACATAATAAAGGTCAACATATATATGACAAACATACATCCAACGTCATACTCAATGGTGAAGAGATGAAAGCATTTCCTCTAAGATCAGGAACAAGGATGCCCTCTCTCTCCACTTTTATTCAACTTAGTATTGGGAATCTTAGCCACAGCAATCAGACCAGAAAAAGAAATAAAAGGAATATAAATTAGAAAGGAAGAAATAAAATTGTCACTATTTACAGAAAGCATGATACTAAGTATAGAAAATCCTCTAAACTCCATCAAAAAACTATTAGAACTAATAAACAAATTCAGTAAAGTTACAGAATACAAAATTAATATACAAATATCTGTTACATTACTATATACTAACAATAAACTATCTGAAAGAGCAATTAAGAAAGCAATCCCATTTACAATTACATCAAAAAGAATAAAATACCTAAGAATAAATCTAACCAAAGAGGTAAAAGACTTTTACTCTGAAAATTATAGGACATTGACTAAAGAAATCAAAAACAACACAAACAAATGGAAAGATATCACATGTTCATGAACTGGAAGAATTAACATTGTTAAAATGACCATACTACTATCATGTTTCCTGATTACAAACTCTACTACAAAGCTACAGTAATCAAAGCAGTATGATACCAGCACAAAAATAGATACATAGATAAATGGAACAGAATAGAGAGACTAAAAATAAGCCTGTACTTATATGCTCAATTTATCTACAACAAAGGAGACAAGAACATACAATGGGGAAAAGACACACCCTCTTCAATAAATGGTGCTGGGAAAACTAAACAAATCCATGCAAAAGAAAAAACTGGATTTCTTTCTCACACTATACACAAAAATAAACTCAAAATGGAGTAAAAATTTAAAAGTAAGACCTGAAATCATAAAACTCTTAGAAGAAAATATACTTTATATTGACCTTAGCAATATATTTTTGGATCTGTTTCATCAGACAAGGGAAACAAAAGCAAAAATAAATAAATGGAACTACATCAAACTAAAAAGCTTTTGCAGAGCAAGGGAAACTATCAACAAGGAGCAAAGGCAGCCTACTGAAAGGGAGAAATATTTGCAAACAATATTTCCGATAAGGGGTTAACACTCAAAATATTCAAAGAACTCATACAACTCAACATCAGAAAAACAACCAACCAGATTTTAAAAGGGGCAGAAGACCTGATTAGACATGTTTCCAAAGAAGACACACAGATGGCCAACAGCCACACAAAAAGATGTTCAACATCATTAATCATCAGGGAAATGCAAATTAAAACTACTTTGAGGTACCACCTCATACCTCTCAGAATGGCTGTCACCAAAATACAAAAAATAACAAATGTTGGTGAGGATGTGGAGAAAAGGGAACCCTTGTGTAGTATTGGTAAGATTATAATAGTACAGCCACTATGGGAAACAGTAGGAATGTTCTTCAAAAAATTAAAAATAGAACTTCCATTAGATCCATCGATTTTACTTCTGGGCGTTTAGCCAAAAAAAAACCCAAAACTACTAATTTGAAAAGATATATGTACACCAATGTTCACTGCAGCATTATTTACAAGAGCCAAGATATGGCAGCAACATAAGTGTCCATCCACAGATGAATGGATAAAGAATATGTGGTATATATAAAGAATGGAATACTACTCAGCCATAATAAATAAATAAATTCTTCCCATTTGCAACAATGTGGATGGATCTAGAGAGTATGATACTAACCGAAATAAGTCAGACTGAGAAAGACAAATACCATATGATCTCACTTATATGTGGAGTATACAAAATAAAACAAAATGAAAACAGACTCGTCGATACAGAGAACAAAGAGATGGTTGCCAGAGGGGAAGGGGATAGGACGTTGGGCGAAATAGGTAAAGAGGATTAAGAGGTACAAACCTCCAGTATTAAAATAAATAAGCCATGGGCATGTAACATACAGCGTAACGAATACGGTCAATAATATTGTAATAACTTTGTATGGGGACAGATAGTTGCTAGACTTATCATGGTGATCATTCCGTAAATTATGCAAATGTCAAATCACTATTACACCTGAAACTAATATAATGTTGTACATCAACTATGTTTCAATATAATTTTTTAAGCATTCTTAAAAAATTCTTAACAAACAACAAGAAATACAACAAGGAAAATTGTAAATTTCTTAGTACCAATACAAAATTTTCTTGTCCCTATCTATTGGAAAGGCACATCTAATAGAATAGAGACTGTGGTCCAGACATATAGCTTTGTGATGTTAAAGTTTAGAGAAGGCAGAGAAATAGTTTAAAAGTCTCTTGGGTTTCATTTTCATAAATCTTTAGTCTCTGCCATACCTTAACAATATTGATTTTTCTAATTACAAATTAATATAGGGGACTTCTAATTCAATATGGATGATTAAATGCTGTTTCTTAAACTTCATTACCTTCCAAAAGTGTAAAGAAATATAAATCTTTAAAACTTCAAGGAGGAGACCTGGGGAAAAGACAACAGAAGATAAGAGAGGTCAACAGAGTTTTGGAAAATGACAGTAAGAGGAAGAGAGCTGAGTGCTAAAAAGACTAGAAGAATCTAAGACCTATGTCTTACAGAAGGGATAGGGAGGTGAAAGAAGCCAGTTTTCCCTGCAGAACACTGGAAAGCACCAAGTATTTTCAACAGAAGTAACAAAAGGCAGGAGCCATAAGGGCTTGTAACCAGAGAAATGGCTGAGAGTTTATGTTAAAAGCATTCGGGCATTTCAGGAAATCCTGACCATTGCTCTAGCATACAGCCCTCTCAAGCATCACCCTGCACCCAGACAGCCCAACCTCACCTCCCATTCTCCAAAGATTTGAAACCAGAGAGTTTCAGGGTCAGGCACACAAGTCTCAGAGAGGGTGAAGAGCTGATTTGTAAACTAAAAAAGTAACTGATAGGTGAACGATTCTTAAAGATTCTCCAAACAAAATTCGAACTCTTGTTCTGATCCCCCTGGAGCAGGGATTCTTGCAGCAGTGGTGACTTGGAAATGTGTAGTTTGCAGCAATGATTGGGAGAACACTACTGGCATTTAATGGGTAAGAGACTCAGATTCTAGACATCTTCTCATGTGTGAAACTCCCTCACAGTGAAGAATTATCCCACATCTCTAAAGAATTTCTGATAGCACCGCAGAAAAACACATAAGCAAAAAAAAAAAAAAAAAAATGTTTAAAGCCATGTGAATTTAGGACCTAATTGCATTTTGCATATAAGTGATACATTTTTTTTTACACATAAACACAATATATTTTGGCATGGCCTTAACATAGACTGAATTTTTCAGGGATGCCATTAATAAATTGAAGCAGGACAGCACATTGCTTGGTTTGGAGTTTAACCAAGAGTTTTTCACCATTTCCTAAAATCACATCACAGAGAACAATGCTACTTATTGTACCTAAGATGTCAGTAATGCACACTGAGACGGCTGTATCAGTCTGTATCTATAGGTATCACCTTTAGAGATTCTACAAGTATGTGCAAACAGCTAACTACCTCATCATGTCCACAGTGAAGTGTAGAGTATCTATGCCCGATGGTTTACACATTGAAATACATATTCTTTTATTATGAATGACTTTCTGCTATTTCCATTTTACATTATAGTTATGGAATGGCATTGTTACTGGTGAAATCATATGTGTTGATAGGTTACATTCTACTATTTTCATTTCAAGGTAGTAAACGCAGATTTATAAAGTATTTGCTTTTATAAAAAAGTGGTCATTGAATATAATAAGGTTGATAGCCACTACCTTAGGAGGAACTCACTAGTTGAAGATTATTTCTCCAAACACAGTATCTAATCAGGATTTCAGTATTTTATTATTAAATGTGGACTGTCAGTCAACTGTTATCGGATGTTTGAAGAAAATCTCTAGGATAAAAAAGAGACTCAAACAAAACAAACTAGAACTGAAAAAGAAAACCTGTAAAAAAATAATAAAGCAAGACAAATAAAACAAGATAACTTTTTTAAAAGCGTGTGTGTGTGTGTGTGTGTGTGTGTGTGTGTGTGCACATGCATACAGCAGCAGTCCTTAAAGTGTGTGGTCTGGAGGCCCAAGGAGTCCCCACAGCCTTTTTAGGAGGTCTGCAAGGTCAAAATTATTTTCATAATAATAGTAAGACATTATTTTCTTTTTTCACTTTCATACTCTCATGAGTGTATAGAGGAGTTTTTCAGAGGTTACACAATATGTGATAACACAACAAACTGAATATAGAAACAGCTATGAGGATCCAATTTATATTAAGCCAGACATTAAAGAGATTCACAGAACCAAAGGATATAACTTGCCAGATTAAGTGGCAAACACAATAAATGAAAAAAACCCTCACCCATATGCATCATCACACTATTTCATAACATTGAAGCTAAAAAGAAGATCCTAAACCTTCCAGGAAAAAAATATGAAAGATGAGAAATAAAAATGGCAACTTTGAAACTAGAAGAAAATGCAGGAATTCTGTAACATTTTGAATGAAGATTACTTTCTATTGGAATCCTATATTCACACTATCAATTAAGTGTTTAGATAAAAAAAAAAGTGACATTTTAGACAGGCGATATTAGCAAAATTCACCTCCCATACATATTTCTAAGGAAGATTCTAGAGGAACAGATAGTAAACAAAGAAACATGAGAAAAACAGAGCATGGAACTCCAGGAAGTTACCTCCAGGAAAAATAATTGAACCTGTAGACTTTCGCTGACTGGGCACAAAACTGAGAGGGTATTTAAGAATGTGGGAAGAAAACTGCCACATATAAAAGATGATCACTTTTAGAAATAAGGAAATTATTCACCAAATGAATCAAATATAGAAAAGAAAGAGAAAGTCATCCTAATACACCACTCTCGACTTACATGGGCAGTGATTTAACAAAAGGAGTTGTGCTCTTTCGGGTCTCTTGTAGTCAAAATCATGTAAACTTTCTGGACAATATAGATGAAGACAAGGTTGATAGACTGTAACAAGAACGGCTAACATGAGTGCCTGCAGATCTAGATTCAAACATGCACCAATTTATGCGTATGAATTTCAGAACATTTTCAGTGAAAGTAGAAAGGTATAATTTCATATTTATGAAATTAAAATAAAATTTCACAGACTCTTTTATAGTATAATAATGATACTTCATACTTTTAATCAGACAATCTGAAGCACTGTATAAACATTAGCAAATTAAGTCTCACAATACCCCATGCAGTAGTTAAGAATAATCATTCATTATATACTCAATAGTTAAAATGAGACATCAAGAGATTAAGTGATTTATCTCAAGATCATACATTCCCTGAGTTCTAGAAAGAAGAGTCGCCTACAGTTTTTCATATCTTTTGCTATGGCTCTCAATCTTCTCTTGCCAGTTGTATCACTACAGAAAATATGCTGTGCTCTCTACTTAGTGTTATTAGCTAGGCTGCAGGGTTACCTGGCCACCTTGCTGCCTTGTGAAGTTTCCATTTTTCCCCTTTGGAGGATATAAGATAAACCCACTCTTTTTCAAATTCCCCTTTAGAGAAATTTCCTAGTGCTTTTCTCAAGAAATGTTTTTCCAGTGTAAGCTTAGTACCAGAATAACACCCGTATTTAATAATTTATACTTTCGAAAATCCATTCAATATTAATTAACCAAATATTTATTAAGTTGTTTTGCATGTCAAGCACTACATATTTGACTCCTGTCATCACAGGTTTTAGTGTCTACCAGGAAAGACAGAAAATTTTACAAAGCAATTATAGTGAAGTCAGCTTAAGGTTTCTAAGAAGTAGTATAATACTAAACAAACTCAGAGAACATGACACCTAGATTAGAAGTTACTTCAGAATAGTCTTCCTAAAGGAAACAGCATCTAAGCTCAGGTCTGAAGGATGAATAAAAATTAGCCAAGCAAAACAGACAAGTGTGCTCTAGTTAGAAGGAAATACTCATGTAGCAGTGCAGAGGTGAAAGATCCTTCAATGTTCAGGAAACTGAGAGATGCCCAGGACAACTGGAAACAGAGAGAACAAGAGAAGAGGTGGATAGAAGCACAAGGCTATGGCGATAACATCATGTTAAACTATGTTAAGGAGTTTAGATTTTTCTAAAAACAATGGGAATCTCAGAAGGGTTTCAAACAAGAAGTCATGTTTTGTTATGAAGTAGCACTCTGGCTGCTGTGTGGGCGGAATGGATCAGAAATGGGCAAAGCTAGAGGCAGGAAGGCCAGTTAGGAATCTCATTTCAAGCTAGAAATAACTGTAGCTTTTACATGTGTGAAAGAGGGAGAGTGATGATGGAAAAAAAGAAATGTACTCAAGAGATATGATGTAATGAAATCAAGAGTGATTTTGACTTTATATGAGGATAAATGAAAAAAAAAAAAAGCATGGAAGATTCCCAACTTTCACAGAATAAAATTCTACAGAAGAAAACAGAAGCTTCTATCTTTGACTGCAAAACAAAAGTTGGTTTGGGAAGTTCAGAAAACAAGTTGAAATTGAAATGCTAAACAAAAATAGAAAATGGAATGGAGGAATATTGGAGTTAAAACATTTATGGGTTTTACCTTATTTGGGAATAGAACAGAGAGAGAATAAATAACTTTAGACTTAAATATACATCAAAAATTTGAACAGAACCATTGAAATAATCAAAATATCATGATTAATGTTCAAGCCACAATATATATATATGTGTGTGTATGTGTGTGTATGCATATATATATGCATACACACACGTATATATAAAATCAAAATTAAGTTTTTTTATGCTGTCACCAACAAAAAGAGACTATATACTCTTTTCAAGCATGCATAGAACTTTCATGAACATTGACCATCTGCTATACAAACTCAACAGAATATTCAACACAATAAATCCAAAGAGATAGCATAGGAAACCCAAAGTTGAAGAGAGTAAGTCATAATGACTCAGATCAGAAATTCATAAAATGAAAAACAAACATCCAAATAAAAATCACTGGAGTTAATCATGAAAACTAAAAAGGTGTTTCTTTGAAGATACTAGTAAAATATTTTAAAACCTCTAGTAAGACTGATTCAGAAAGCTAGAGAAGAAAAGTAATATTAATTATTTATCTCTACTCTTTGCTTCATTTTAGGAAACTTCATGGCCATTGGAATTCTGAGATATGACTGAAATTTTTTTGCATAGTTTTGGGCTGGTCTCAGGCCAGCTTAAGTCATCTCTTAGTGTTTACATTCTTATCATAGGAAACAGATAATATTAGTTCCTCTCAATTCAGAACCCATGGTTCAATAGATACAAAAAAATTTAGATCCAAGCACAAGAAAATTATATTCTACCACTTGTGGGGTCACCAGGGAGAAGTAAATTCCTAAAAACAAAATTGTGTCTCCCTGACACAAAGGGTTAACAAACCTTAGCAGTATCCCAGATCCTAAAGTCATGCCAGAACATGCCAGAGTGTTATGATTGCATTACCCTTTCTTACACAAGTCTCAATTCTTTCTCTCCTCATAAAACTCAGCATAGAGGAAAGAATAGCATTGTTCAGATGCCCACTTGTACTTTGCTTTTGTTCCCCTCCCCTTATCCAAAGTTACAGGTAAAAACACTTAGTATTTCGATATTATGCCTTTCTCTTTTATTTATCTTCCCAACTCCTATCCCTCCACTCTGAGAATTTATAACACAGAGACTGAGAAGGAATGATAAAACCCAACAGGCAAGAGCAAGGTGATATTAGAGCAGGGATCAGCAACTTCTCCTGAAAATACCCATTTGTAAATATTCTAGACTTTGTTTAGAATATTGTTTAGAAAACTGAATATGCCGCTCAGTTTTCATTGCAACTACTCAACTCTGCCTTTTCAGTGCAAAAGCAACCTTGGATAGCATGTAAACAAATGGGTATAGCTGTGTTAAAAAAAAAAATGTATTTACAAAAACAGGTGATGAGACAGATTTGGCCCATAGGCCCTAGTTTGGTAGTCTCTCTTTTAGAGGAACCAGAAAGTAACTCTGGTTTTCAGAAAACAGAAATGTCTTTTTCCTCTAAAAGTCTGAGATCAATTTTTTTCTTTTTTAATCAAAGACAAAAGCTTTATTCCAAACTTGTGGAGACCATTTAGATGGCTAACATTCAGTCAGGTGCAAGGGACTAATAACCAGCCTTTCCTTGGAAGAAGGCTTCCATGTTTGAAAAGGGGATGAATTGCAGATAAATATATCCCTGCAAGTTGGGGGAAGGGACTCATAAACGGTGGAACAGCCTTTAGACAGGGCAGGCTCAGGAGCAAAGAAGTCTGCTTAGTGCACACTTTGATCAAAACTGAGGACACAGAAATACGATTCAAGGTTAGACAAATGATCTAATCAAAATAAAGTCTAAGGGCCAAGTAATTAATAATTCAGACTCCCACTTTCCAACTTTTCCATAGGTATCTCCTTCTTACAAATCTTAAACCTCCCTGGGATGTTCAGCCCACTGGACTCGGGTTTTCACCATATATTGCCCTCTTCTTGTCCTCACTTCTCTACTTTCCCCGTTCGGATAGCTTGGTCTAAAGTATAATCATTCTTGTGCATATAACTTTATCTCCCTTGCCCCCTTCTCCTTACATGTTTAACTGGTCAATCCACAATAGGAATTAAATCTAACTACTCCTAACCTATTCTTTGCATTTATTCAAGTTCCTGATTCTGACAATCCTCACTTTAAATTTATGACTGTAAACCTCAAATGGGTCCTCCACACTGCCCAGTAATCCTTCTGTGTTCTGCAGTCAGTTCACTCTTTGTTCTCTGAGATGCCTTTTCCTTTGTAGCCAAACCTCTGACACCCTACACTTGTTTTCTATGGCTGTGTAACAAATTACAACACAAATTTATTACCTCATAGTTTTGTAACCAAAAGTCCAGGTGTGGTGTAGCTGGATTCTCTGTTCAGGATTTCACCAGGCTGACATCAGAGCTTTGGCCAGGGCTGCAGGACTCACTCGAGGCTGGGGGCATCTTCCAGGCTTGCTGGTTGTTGGCAGCATTCATTCCCTTGCGTCTGTAGGATGGAGGTCCCATTTTAGTGCTGGCTGTCAGCCAGGGACCACTCTCAGCTCCTAGAAGCTACCCAGAGCTCCTTGCCATGTGGCCCCCATAAGCAGTTCACAAAATGGATATTTGCTTTCTTTGAGGTCAGCCAGAATACATCCCTCTGATTTCCTCTTCTGAGACAAGATGGAAAACAATTCTGCTTTCAAGGGACTAAATTAATTAGGTCATGTCCACTGAGGATGCTCTTTCTTTTGCCATATAATATAATCACAGGAGTAATACTTCTTCAGTATCATAGTTTCCACCCATACTCCAAGGGGAGAGTATTATACAATAGTAAGGATCATTGGGCACCATCTTACAACTCTGTCTACTATATTCCTCACTCTCATCTGACCATTTTACTTCTTAATCCATCAATTAAAAAAATAAACATTCAGAAGAAAACTTTACCCTTCCACTGGCAAGTCTACCAACTGGCTTCATCTAAACCCCTCCTAGACTTTACCTTCACACCTGTAACTACAGATGAACTGCTCGTTCTCCTAAGGGCAAGTCCATATTTTGTTCACTAGATCTGACTCCAGCTTACCTATTCAAAGTCTTTGCTATCCTAATTGTCCCTGTTTTCTCCTGCTTCATCTTTTTTATTCCCCTTTGAACTAGATCATTCCTATCCACATATGAACAATCTATAATATAGCTCATGTAAAAACAAAAACGGAAGCTCTCCTTACTCACATTCCTTTCCAACCTTGACTCCAGTTCTCCACTGCCTTTAAAGCAAAATCACTAATCTTAGTTATCTCAGTTTGCTCACCTACCGTTCTCCCTAGAACTTACTTAAATTAGGCTTTTCTTACCATCACTCTTATCAGAGGTGTTAATGAAATCCTTTTGCCAAATGTAATAATCAATATTCAGTCTTTATCTTACATGAACTCTCATTGCATTTGTCATAGTTGATCACTTCCCCCTTCTTGAAACACTTTCATATCCTGGGTTTCAGGACATGGTCCAGGTTTTCTTCATTGACGTTTTCTTCAGTATCCTGTATGAATCTTCCTCCTTGTCAGACCTCTAAATACTGGAGTACCCCAAATGTATTGGTTATATATATCTACAATAATGCTTCTCAAGCACACCCTAAGATTCAGTCAATCAGCAATACACACATATCTCACATGTCTGTGGGGTTCAGCTGCTCTAGACTGTTCTCAGCCAGGCTCACCCCTGCACCTTGGGTTGACCCTGCATCTCCCATCTTCCTTCTGGGACCAGAGGGACCTGGATATATCCTCTCACGGTAAGGGAGAATGTAATTGCTCAGCAGAAATGTAGGAATACTTTTTCAATCCTTTCCTTGTGCCACAACTGCTGGCATCCTATAGGCCATAGCAAGTTTCAGGGCTGAGTCCAGTGTCAGAATGTTGTAGCCCAATTACATGGCAGAGATCACGGGTAGAGGGAAGGGAACAGATGTGGGGTCTTTAAGGAAATCAATCAGCCACACCAGGGCTCATTATCATCATCTTCATTCCTCTTTTCTTCTTTGTCTACACTAACTTAGGTGATCCCATCTAATTCTATTACTTTAAATATTAATTCTATTGTTTACTTCCAATTATAAATTTAAATGTCCATCTCAAGCTCTACCCTGAACTCCAGACTAAGTTATCTAATACTTACCTGACAGCTCGCTCCATTTGGATATCTAATAGATATCTCCAATATGTTCAAAACCAAACATTTGATTTTTCTACCCAAACTGGCCCATACTTCATCATTCTCCATCTCTCTATATTGTATCATCTTTTACTCTTTGCTCAGGCCGAAAACACTGGAGCCGTGCTTGGTTTCTCTTAACGTATTTATAAGTGATCTATCAAGAAATCCTGTTGGTTCCACTTTGAAAATGTACCCCTTATCTGATCATTCCTTACTGGCTCCACTAGAACCACTTAGCCTAAGGCACCTTCCTCTCATGTGAATGACAATCAACCCCATCCAAGAGGTATTCCTGCTTCTACTCTTGCCCTGCCGCAGGATTTTTCCCACTTATCATCAAGTGTGATGCTCCTAAAACATAAAGTGTATTATTTAACTAACTCCCCTGTAAAACAAATTCATCAAATGGTTCCCTTTCATTCACACCTAGACTAAATGACAGAGTCCAACGAGGACACCTAAACTAAATGACGTAAATCCCTATATGAACTGTCCTTGACCTAACCCTCCAACATTTTCTGAACTTTCTTTCTCTTACTAATTCTCTTTCACCTACAATGACAGGCTACTGCTTCTCTAAACCAATAAAATTACTCCCGCTTAATGGTTTTTGCACTTCTGCCAAGAATGCTCTTCCTCAAGATATATGCAAGACCTCTTTCCTGACTTCATTGACGTTTAAATGCCACCTCTTCAGAGAGGCACCCCTTGTCCATACCATCGAAACTAGAAACCCCATTATTCTTGATCGTTTTGTTTTGCTCTGCATTTATCTATGGTACCACCACTACCTAATATCATGCTATTTATTTATATGTTTAATGTCCATATTCCACAGCAGAAGGAAGACCCCATGAGAGCAGTCACTTCATCTATTTTATTCACTGTTACATCCCCTGTAAATAGAATGGTGCTTGATACATGGGAGTACTCAAAAATATTTATTGAATGTTGAATACTAAATAATTTATATATCATTGAACTAATAATCCTTTTTATCTGCAGGGCATTTCTACAACCCTTCTTTACCCTCTTATTCACACTATTGATCCTGTTGGCTGTAACAGTAGTATGTAATATTAAACATAAATTATAAATAATAATATAATTAAGGAATAAAGCTCTTATAAACATTCTACTATAAACATATTTAATGTATTTCCTAGCATATATGTATAAAAATATTTTTCCCAGAAATGGAATTGCTGGGTTATAGGATATGTACATGCTCAGCTGTAGGATAATGCCGAACTGTTTTCCAAGTGATCAGAAAAGGAATGGATGAATGAAGTTCATCCACATACAGGAATATTACACAATGTGAAAGTAAATGCACTAATGCGATATGCAACAATGTAAATGAGTCTTAGGAAAGTTACGTTAGATGAAAATAGGCAAGCCCCCAAAGACTATATATTAATTATGTTATGTTTATATAGTTAAACAAAACTAGGTAATCCATTTCAATGGTACACACATATGTAGCAAAAGAATGAAAGTTACAAAAGCCAGGGTAGTGTTTAACTGTCTGGGGTGAGGTGGGAAGCAGGAGGATGGGATCTGAGTGGCACACAGATAACGTCAAAAAGATCAGTCATGTTTTAGCTGTTAAGTTGTGTGGTGGATTTATGAATGTTCATTTTATTTTATGCTTCATCAACATGACATATATGTTGATGGAGCCCTGCTCCCAAATTTTTGATAATGTTAGGTACAAAGCTGTCTTGGGGCAGAAAAGAGTTACCTGTATATTGAATAATATACTTTCATAAAAAAGTTATTAATGACAAAGTGATCACCTGCTCACCTTCTCTCCCTTTTCAATGAGAACAAAGCTAAAAGAGAGATACTATATTTTAAAATATCATTTTGAAATATTTTCTATATATGGCCAGTAACTGATATGTAGCTTCTGAAGACATCAGAAAACAGGACAAATTTTTACGCAATTCATTTATACATAGGAGAAGGGACTCTATGGTTTCTTTAGCTCTTTCCTAGTAAAAAGTAAATTAATTAATTTTTTTTTTAAGTGTATAATTTTGGGCTTCCCTGGTGGCACAGTGGTTGAGAGTCCGCTTGCCGATGCAGGGGACACGGATTCGTGCCCCGGTCCGGGAAGATCCCATGTGCTGCGGAGCGGCTGGGCCCGTGAGCCATGGCCGCTTGAGCCTGCGCGTCCGGAGCCTGTGCTCCGCAACGGGAGAGGCCACAACAGTGAGAGGCCCGCGTACCAAAAAAAAAAAAAAAAAAAAAGTGTATAATGTTGATAATCCTAGGCCCACTGCAACACAGGTTTTGGGTTTGTGGGTGCTGACCAGCAGAGAAACTGCTGAAATGATACGGAAAGCCTTGTTTGGTTATATTTCCTCTGCAGTGTGGGAGAAAAGTCCTTGAGAATTTATAGACTAATTGAATATGACTGTTTATTATAAGGTTATTATTATTTCCCAGAATCAAGGAATTTAGCTTAAGAAAGTCTAGACACCTTGTGGAGTGGCACCTATTTTGCAACTTCGATTAAATCTTCACGGCCACCAGCCCTCACTCCCTTTTAGCGCTCAACCTCAAAAGCGACACGGCTATCTAAGCCATTTTTACATGTCCCTTGGCAGTGATTACAGAACCACACATACAGTACAGTATAAATTAAACTAAGTGAAAAATTAACTTTCTGAAGAAAAACCACATGCTGTCCTCCTCCAAAATATGTGTTTGCCCTGACCTTTCGGAGGCATCAAGACGTCCCAGCCCTTTAACTTCATGAAAATCTTTTGAGATAGCTTACTCCGAGGGCAGATTTATGTCTGGAAAATTTGGAGTTGCTTACCAAAAGGATGAGAGTCATTTATTTTCCTGTTACTGGTCTGCCACATGAATGAGATAACATCAGCTAAAATATTCAGCTGAAGCTATTCCTGGTTTTTTCCCTTTCCCTCTTTGAGACCGGTTACCTATTTAACTCCATCCTGTCAATTAAACCAGAGAAAAAATGCAAAGAACTAATTAGGCAACTGTGTAATTTTAATTAGCTGTTTTGATAATTAAACTAATTAGTTCCCCTGTGTTTCCACAATATGTGGTGGACTGGTTTTGATATCACAGCTTCAGAGTTCCATTCCATTAGTTAATTAGTCACTTTTGCATTAGAAAGCTTTATTAATGGCCTTAATTTGCAGTTGAAATGAGAAATCTGCTGTCAATAATTTGGATAATTGCCTACTGTTTGATTATAAAGTACAAAAGTAGCAGCACACCATTACATATGCAAATCCCAAGGGGTATTTCTTGCATGCTTAGCTTTCTTGATCTACATTTCATCCTCTCTCACTTTTCTGTTTTTTCTTGACCCTGTTAGGGGGAAGAGAATCCAGCTTATTAAGAAAATGAAGGCCTGATTTTTTTTTTTTTCCCTTGTCCTGTACTGCGTGTATGCTTGTGCCTGCAATTGTTAAAGTTATTGCTTGCTTTGTACCTAATTAGTGTCCTTGGAATTAAATGAACAGCTCTGTATACACCTCTAGCTCCTGCAGCCATGTTTGTGCATTGAATAATTGATTCTACTCTGCTAATCAGATAGGGACATAATGAGCCAGTTTAATTAAATGGGGATCTAACCTGGTGAACACTGGGAAAATATTTGCTCATTTACTTAGTAAAAGGCCACAGTTGCTTTTCATTGGATAGAAGGGAAGGTTATGGAAAGTAAAGTAGTCTCTCAAAGCAGAAACAGTTCAGTGGTTGTCTACCACTCCTTGAATAGCAAAAGGGTTTAGTTAGTTTGGGAGAGGGGATGAGGGTGAGAAGAGTTTAATCGAAGGGCCAGAAGACGCTGAAACTGCTGACGGGCTCCCCATTCTCTCCCAAAGGTGCCAGCATCACTGTTCCGTTATGCTCTAAGAGGCAAGTTTCCTGGTCGCACATGGTCTTTAGTGATTTGCAGAAAGAATTTCAACTCACTTCACTGCCAGTTGATGCCTGTGTAGCTGCATAAAGGTAAGATACAGTTGTAGTTTATCTTCTTGGCAAGTGACAAGACTTAACTTGTTTGTTCTCCAATGACCATGTGGACTTACACTGAGGATTACTCCCAGAAATGAATAACCAGATACGTAACTTGTGTAACCTTATTTCTGTGCTGTGAAAATTGAGAGGAGAAAGAATACCTCAAGGCATAGGAGGATTTACCCAAATTTAAAGTTCTCTGTGCATTTTAAAAGGGTAACTTAGGACTTCAGGGATAAGAGCTAATCACTCTCAAACTTCAGACTGACTGGAGAAATACTTGTGCTTTAACAAAGGTGAAATCTGTGGAATGGGAAAATAATTATGGTCTTTAAATATAAAAGATTACCCACGTTTTCGATGACAGCTTGAGTGAAACACACCACATCCAGTATAATTTGCAAAACCCAACTCCAGTTAACTACGGATGCATACGTCTCCTGTAACTCTAATTGCACATCAGACTAACTTTACCTGCAGGGATAAAGTATTGCAAGGCCAATATAGAAACAACATGGTGCTCATCTGCTCTGGTGTACTAGGATGAAATAGCATATTGACCCTCAATCTATACTCTGAGTAAAAGCAATTGTCATTCTGCCACTGTAACACCTAGTTGCCAGTGGTGATGTAATTAAAGCTGTGAGGACTCATTTTCCATTCTTATCTCTTAAGCTCCTTTGAATCAGAAACTGTTTGTCTGTGGTAACTGAGAAAACCTACTACAAGCCTACATGTTTATGTATGAATTTTTGGTAGCTTTTCCTTTTTAGGAGGCTGAAGTTGTATACATAATTGCCAAAATTCATCCAAATAACGTGTATATACAAATGTTGATATATTTCTGCATACACACATAGGCATGTATACACAGTGTATATATTTATATATATGCACACAACGTCACATACACACACACACACACACACACACACACACACACGAGTCTAAATTTTACTCACCCCCTTTTCTCCTCTATTAAAATTCCAAATGGCTAAGAGGATTTTCTCAATTTAGTCATACTTTTAATCTTCACTGAAATGAGTGATGACTTCTTATAATAAAAAGTTGACAGGCTTACATTGCGCACCGGTGGATTAGTTTCCCTTGGTGATGAGGTTTTCTTTTGTGCGCCGTGTGTCTGTTTGATGGAGGTTTAACAGAAAGCATTTTGGCAGAAATTGGATGCAGCAGGGATCATCTGGCGATGGCTGCTGTTCGATATTAACTGCACACAGTAACTTTTTTTTCCCTCTTCCTTTTTTTATGTTTTTTTTATTCTTCAGCCAGGTGACAGAGAGAGCCAAAACATTTTTCCTCTTAAAAATAAAGATTTTTTTTCTTTTTAAGAATGAAATATGTGCCCATTTTGCAAACACCTCAAAATATTTAATGTGCTTATGCCATTGTTTAATGTAAGCATGGAAAAAGCTTTCTCTGCAAGGAGGTGTCAACACACAAATATCTGAAAGGTGTATTTCTGATATCCAAATGTCTTTGATCCTCCAGAAATCAGTATGTAAACAGGAGCTGGTTAAAGATTAGAATTAGATGTTTTATAGAAGATATAGGCTTGATACTTGCCTAAATTCAAAGAAACAGATTCGTGGGCCATAATTTGCATTATTTACTCCCCATCCTCTCCCCCTTCTTGTAATTCCATTTTATTACTCATTGGAAGCATCAAAAGTCTCCTAATGGAGACTTGCCAGATGTCAAATGCAGTGGAACATGCTCCAAGCATATGTATATATTTATGCTTGTGAATATATGCACACGGAGAAAATAAATAACTGAAAGGATACATCTCGTTCCACAGGAAAGCTCTGACCAGGTGGGTAGGAGCTAATAACATTCACTAGCCCCTAAGCACTACATCCAGTGATTCGCTGTGCATCAATCTATGCGTGATGTAAATACACTCAACCTGAGAGCCAGTGTGCAGTACAAATGAGTATTTCTCTTTAATAAAGGGATATATCTGTGTGTGTTTATATGCTTAATACAGTAATGATGCAGTTTTGTCCAATAACAAATATTTATGGCAAATGAGAAATCTTTATTTGGAAAATGTGAGATTTAATTATTGCTTTAATTTTTCCATAATAAAGAAAACCTCCAAGCCTGTTCACACTGTGAAGTTCTTAGATCCTGGCAAAATGCTTATGATAGAGATAGGACAAGCCTAATCTGTACTTACCTCTGCTTCAGACAGCAGCAGTGACAATCCCGCCTGGCTTGTCAAGTTTCAAGAACTTGCAATCCTTAATTTAAACACTTGAGAGATCTATGGAGCCTGTCAGTCTGGTTAATTAAGCTCTGTCTTCTTTTACCCCTCCTCCCCACCCAAACAAAATCTGGCTTTTTTTAAAAGGCCACTTAAGACTTATCTACTGATTAAGCAAACAGGTTCTAGCCTAAGAATGATCTTAGAAGACTTAAGCAGAATAGTTCTTGCTATTAAAGGGAATACACTTTAAATCTTCACTTGGAAGTGTCATATATAGGTCAGCCTTAGCAATCTCACCTTTCCTCTTTCTGAACTAATTAAAGCAAACATCAGATAATCCAGGGCAAAAAATAATACAAAAATGATATTTGCAATAGAATATATGTCAGTACTTAATTTTTAACATAGATATATTTCATGTAGGAAAATGTGATGCTACAAAGTTGGTAGTATCAGTTCTTTCTCAACCACGAGAACTGGGTTTCTGACAATTTTTTAGTAGGAGAATTTGTGAATGAGGACCTTAATACTCTATGGGAAAAATAAGGTTAGAAGATTAAGGATCTCTAGCATCCTCATGAAAATCTATGAATGTTTAAAATATAAAGGAAAGTTTATATTCACTAATATAGCACAGTAAACGTACTAAGAAACTACCAATTGCCAAGTATCAATTTATATACCTTAAATTAATGTTAATGAATACCGTTTAGTCAACTTCAGTTTACCTTCCTTTGATGACCAAATTCATTTTGAGACCTTATTCCATCTCTATTTCAAAATATACTCTTAAATGTTCAGTTTTGTAGTAGATAGTATTTATAACAGCAGACATTTCCCCCATTTTTGTCTTCATCAATATTTGATGACTCTCTGATTTTAGAATTTGAAGGCCATGTTTCCTGTGTCCTATTATAGTCTTAGAGACAAAGTGACTTCACTCCCTATTTCAGATTTCTGTCCTTTCTCTCCTCCCCAATCACAAAAAGTGGTTGTCATAACTGAGTTACTTCAGGCCAAAACATTCTGTCAAGTTCTCTCAAACATCTCAGTTTTTCCTACGTAGATCATATGGGAATAAATGTGTATCTTTTCCCATGGTGACCTTTATCCCAAAGCTCCCCTTCTAAAAGTCTTATTCTATTTGGCTATTTGCTTTATTGATTTTATCTTGATTCCAATCTTTCCTCATTTTCTAATTACCAACAGAAGTGAGTTACAGTTCATAACTATGAGAATGGAAATTCTTAAGGATGGAGAATTACATACAGGAGTAAATAGTATATAGGCATACTAACCTTTCTAGCAAGGTAAACATGTGATTTGGGAGGGATTGCTGAGCGTAAGGTTCCAAGGATCCTAAAATAACAAAGAGGAATCCTTTCCTTAATTTAAAATCTGAATTATAATAACAGATTTAGGCAAAGGTGAAAATAAATTTTATCGCCTAGGGTTTTACCACAGATATCTACAAGGAGGTGCTTGCTTTTTTTCCCTCCCTTAAGTCACCTCCAGATGGCTAAGCCAACAACCAGGATCCACTGAACAGGCATATAATGTTTAGAATTTTAACACAGGTGTATTTGTAACAGTGTAAAACAAACTTATGGGTAACAGACATATCTCAGATGCTGTTATACCCTTAAAGTTTCTTCAATGTGCGCAAAGCTATTCTCATACCCACCTCGCCTCTTAAGCTGCTTTCACTAGTGGCAGACATTTATAGCTACTTACTCTTTAGCTGACAGACATTAATGTGAGGTATCAGTCAATCATTAATTAGCAGAGATTCTACCAAATGTTACAATAGCAGTAATTAGGTAATTTCTGAGGCTAGATCCACCACAACTGAGATTGGTCCAGACAAATCAGTGTGCTGAGATACAGCTACAATAAATTCTTTTCCGTGCATTTAAAAAATAGATTTCAACAGTGTTCAGAGAAGGAGACAGACAGAGAGAACCAGAATTATATTAGCAGTGCCTAAATTTGCAAGCTCACATTTTGATCATTCTGAGGGTATGATTTTCTCTTAATCCAAGATGGCAACTAGATCTCCAGTTATTACATATAAGTTCCATGAAGTAAGATGAAAGAAGGGTAAATAATGCATGTCCACTGTCTTTTATCATTTAAAGGGTGAAGTAAACCATTTTGCAGTTACCATATCTTCCATGTTTTAACAGTTAGTATTAAAATGGGCCTTGAATTTGTGAATCAACCCTAATTTATAAGAAATTTCCAGCAGCAATATTTTCACCACATTCTCAAGCCAATTCCAAACCTTATTCCTGAATTGTAATTGATAGGCACACAACATCACTGCTAAACCTCAAGTCACACACCCAAAAGAATTCTTTTTTCATTTAACTAGTCATTTTTTCTACTATCTTTCATGATTCACCATTTGTTCTTCAGAGTATATCTACTATTCAATTATTTATTCCATAATCTTGTAAAGCATTATTTTCTCACCAAGTTTCTTTTTAATTATTCTAATTTTTTTCTTCCTTAACAAAATGTACCTACCCAATAACACCTTAAATAACTCATGCTTTTTCATTTATCAAATATGATATACCTCAAAACTAAGCAGAAACAGAACAAGCATATTCTTGACTAATCAATCATTCTGTGACTTATGTTAAAATAGCCAAGTATGACCACTCATCCTATCTATTAATGAATAGTTTATCTTGTTTTCGCTAAGGCATAGCTTTGTTCAAATGAAGGAAAATTTGTAAGTTGAAATTTCAATAGTAGATAAGTTTCTCTACTTAAAAAAATTAAATGGTCATATTAATTAGGAATAGTTTTACCTGCAATATTGGAAAAGCCAACTAAGAAAGGTTTAAGTAATAAAGATGTGTTTAATTATCTCCCATTGCAAGAAGTCTAGAAGAGCAAGTTGAGATGCAACTGCTCAGTGATGCCATCAGTGACCCAGGATCTTCATGTCTTTCTGTTCTACTATCCTTAGCACATTGATTCATGCACATCTTGTTGCCAGACCTCACGGTGACAAAAACGTTGCTACAGCTCCATTCAGCATGTTGAGATCAAGGTAGGAAGAAGGAAGGAGAGTATGAAGCAATAAGGTCCGTTCCTTTTATTAAGAAATTTTAAAAAAGGACAGATCTCTGTTTATGTCTTGTCTAAAAATATGTGACATGATTACTCCTACTCATAAGGTAGGCTAAGAAAAAATATATTAGCTATCCCTGACTCTGTATTGACAAAAGAGATTGAAAGTGAAGTTGGCCTAGCTAACCAAAACACTCTTCCACAGCAGTATTAAAGTAATTTAATAATTAATCTGTTACAAATACCACAAAATTTAAGTGCGTTAAATAGAATTCATTATCATAAAAAATAATGGGGTTTTTTTGTTTTGTTTTGTTTTTTTGCGGTACACGGGCCTCTCACTGTTGTGGCCTCTCCCGTTGCGGAGCACAGGCTCCGGAAGCGCAGGTCCAGCGGCCATGGCTCACGGGCCCAGCCGCTCCGCGGCATGTGGGATCTTCCTGGACCGGGGCACGAACCTGTGTCCCCTGCATCGGCAGGCAGACTCCCAACCACTGCGCCACCAGGGAAGCCCTAATGTATTTTTATAATACATTTTTATTATAAAAACTGATGTATTTTAAGTGCCTTAAATAGAGTTCATTATTATAAAAAGTAGTGTGTTTTTTATAATACAATGTATTACGTCTTTACTTATTAACCCACAACTGATGATTTTGCAGTGACAGAAGCTTATGTTGAGCTTTGTCTAGTCTATATATGCTACATAAAATAAGATTTAAAAATTGTAAGTGTGCAGACATAAGAAGGCCAAAACAGGGAGTGGAGGGGGGCGACCAGAGAAGAGCTACGAAGTTAGCAGTCAATATTAAAATACTGAGTTTTAAACGTATGCAAAGATACCAAAAGAAGCTTTAATCTAAAGCCTTCACAAAATTTAACCTAGTAGCTTATTTTAATATATTGGTTATCAGTGTTGCATTACAACTTTGTATAGACCACATTTGAATGTAAATGTTTTGAAGGTAGTAATTACCACCTAAGTATTGGTGAGAATAAATAAAACCTGTGCCTCAACTGACTTTGTGAGTTAGCATCATATTTCTTAAGATTATATCTTAATAATCTTCATTGTTCATACTGGTTTATTCAGGGCAACTTTGCTATTGAGTAATCCACTAAATCACTTTGATTTGTATTTGTGCCTTTTGAGATCGTTGTTATATTATTTTTCTTGATATTGAGACTTTTTTTTTCACTTGCTTTTAACAAAAATCCAGAATCCAAAAGAACCAATAAAATGGGTGTTCGTATTACAATAACAACATACAAATACAAAAGCAGCTTAAAAAATAGAATTTTTCATGAATGAAATTTGGAGATTGTTCCTACTTGCTGGATTTAATCAATTTCAAAATCAGAATTACTAGATTGCATGGCACTTGGACCATGATGGAAATGTCCAGATGATAAATAGAAAGAAATTACTATGGGCATGTGTGGTGCACGCATATGTTCCTCATTTATTGATCATTTTCAGATAAACTCATTAGTTCTGTTCTTCCTGAAATTTATCACTTGAGATTTGAAGTGACCAATCACCAGTCATACACCCACTTCTCAAATGCTGAGAGATCTGTATCTGAAAATTTCTATATAATTATATCAAAATAAATGTGAGCTAAGTTGCATTGGATGACTCCTCATCAAATTGATGGCTTTCAAAAACACTTGCAGATGAAGGTAAAGTAGAAAATTCACTGAAGTTTTTAGTATTCACTAGGGTACCATATATCACCTTAAACTCTAATGAAGTAAAGTTCTTTCTACATTTATAAACCATTTTGCCTTCTTTGGTGGATTTAACCCATCTCTAAAAGCAAACTGTCTCTAAGATTTTTCCTGGGAAGATGACTTATGATAACTATATATGAGCGTTAGTGTTTCCCTACATAAAAATCACATTTTGATTTTTGTTGGTAAACATTCTCATGCTCCATTAAAAGTGGGAGACACCTGAATATATCTTCAAAGAATCAAAGAACCTCAGGAGGAATAGGAAGTGTAACCTGAGTTGGGAAGAACCTAGAAATACAATGGATTTGGGTTATACCTGTACGCTACCAAAAGGTAAAGAATTTCAGTTGACACTCCGAATATAAACAGAAGATGTACATTTGAAATAGGAAGGAAGAGAAACAGATGTGGAGTGGAGAGTTCCCAAGGTGAGAGCATTAAATGGACAGTAATAAAAACTAGATCAGATGCTAATATAGAAAAAACAACAGGCAAAGGTACCAAAATTCATTAAGAGAAGAGCTAATACTAATAATGAACTACAGATAATCTTTAATTTCAGAAGACCTACTAGAAGTAAGTGAACAATGAGAACAGTAAAGAGATGCAGATTTATGTGTCCAGAAATCTCTATATGCTAAACTACTTTCTAGGCAATATAATAAAATTGTATTTTGCAATCTTAACTTTGTCTTCCTTTTTCACGATTAATATTTTCTGTTGGTTGCCTTATAAAATATTTTTTAGAAAATCCAAACTTTGTTTTATTTATCTGACACTTAGGCCAAGAAAAGTATGGCAAGCAAAGTACCCTAAATTTTGGTATACTTTTGTCTACATACTACCTGGAAAATTGGGGAAGATAACTTAGGCAGAGAGTTACAGTCAAGGAAAGGAAAGGATAGGAAAATTAAATTAAAGTGTGTAAATAAAATGCTTAGCTCAATACCTGGCACATTAAGAATAACAAATAAAAATTAAGATATAGAAAACAGTGGATTCTTCTGTTAATCTGGGAAAGGCAAGGCCTGTTAAGGAAGAAAACAGTAAATAAGCATGCAAAATTTTGACTTTCCAAGTGTCTACAAAACAAAAAAAAGAGAGAGAGAGAAAGCATAATAAACAAACTGATTTCAATAATGATTTTTAACGGGTCAACTGAGTTGTACTTGACATGCAATAAACTATCTAGTTAAAGTGTTCAATTTTATAAGTTTTGGCAGGTGTGTATACCTGAGAAACCATCACCACAATCAAGAAAGTGGATGTATCAATCATTCCTCACGCCCCTTTAGAATCACCTCCTCCCAACATTTCTCATCCCCAGGCAACCATATAAATGCTTTCTGTCATGATAGATTAGTTTTGATAGCGTAGAAGTTTTTATAAATGGAATCATACAATAGATACTGTTTTTGTTTGGTTTCTTTCACTCAGCAAAATTATTGAGTTTCATCCATGTTGTTTCACGTGTTCATTTTTTTTTATTGTTGAACAAATTCATTGAATAGGTATATCAAAAGTTGCCTGTCCTTTCACCTATTGATAGACATTTCGATTGTTTCTAGTTTGGCACTATTATAGCTAAAGCTGTTATGAACACTAGTGTACAAGTATTTGATTGGATATAGGTTTCATTTCTCTCAGGCAAATATCTAGGAGTGGAATGACTGGATCATATGATGATACATTAAACTTTTCAATAAAATGTCAAACTGGTTTTCACAGTACTTGTATCAATTTATATTCCTACCAGCACTATATGCAAATTCCAGTTGCTTCATAACCTCACCAGCCCTTGGTATGGTCATTCTATTTTTTTTTTTTTTTGGCTGTGGGTTTGTCATATATGGCCTTTATTATGTTGAGGAAAGTTCCCTCTATGTGTACTTTCTGCAGGCTTTTTATCATAAATGGGTGTTGAATTTTGTCGAAAGTTTTCTCTGCATCTATTGAGATGCTCATATGGTTTTTCTCCTTCAATTTGTTAATATGGTGTATCACGTTGATTGATTTGTGTATATTGAAGAATCCTTGCATTCCTGGAATAAACCCCACTTGGTCATTGTGTATGATCCGTTTAATGTGCTGTTGGATTCTGTTTGCTAGTATTTTGTTGAGGATTTTTGCATCTATGTTCATCAGTGATATTGACCTGTAGTTTTCTTTCTTTGTGACATCCTTGTCTGGTTTTGGTATCAGGGTGACGGTGGCCTCGTAGAATGAATTTGGGAGTGTTCCACCATCTGCTATATTTTGGAAGAGTTTGAGAAGGATAGGTGTTAGCTCTTCTCTAAATGTTTGATAGAATTCGCCTGTGAAGCCATCTGGTCCTGGGCTTTTGTTTGTTGGAAGATTTTTAATCACAGTTTCAATTTCAGTGCTTGTGATTGATCTGTTCATATTTTCTATTTCTTCCTGATTCAGTCTTGGCAGGTTGTGCATTTCTAAGAATTTGTCCATTTCTTCCAGGTTGTCCATTTTATTGGCATAGAGTTGCTTGTAGTAATCTCTCATGATCTTTTGTATTTCTGCAGTGTCAGTTGTTATTTCTCCTTTTTCATTTCTAATTCTATTGACTTGAGTCTTCTCCCTTTTTTCTTGGTGAGTCTGGCTAATGGTTTATCAATTTTGTGTATCTTCTCAAAGAACCAGCTTTTAGTTTTATTGATCTTTGCTATTGTTTCCTTCATTTCTTTTTCATTTATTTCTGATCTGATTTTTATAATTTCTTTCCTTCTGCTAACTTTGGGGATTTTTTTGTTCTTCTTTCTCTAATTGCTTGAGGTGCAAGGTTAGGTTGTTTATTTGAGATATTTCCTGTTTCTTAAGGTAGGAGTGTATTGCTATAAATTTCCCTCTTAGAACTGCTTTTGCTGAATCCCATAGATTTTGGGTCATCGTGTCTCCATTGTCATTTGTTTCTAGGTATTTTTTAATTTCCTCTTTGATTTCTTCAGTGATCACTTCGTTATTAAGTAGTGTATTGTTTAGCCTCCATGTGTTAGAATTTTTTACATATCTTTTCCTGTAATTGATATCTAGTCTCATAGCGTTGTGTTCGGAAAAGATACTTGATACAATTTCAATTTTCTTAAATTTACCAAGGCTTGATTTGTGACCCAAGATATGATCTGTCCTGGAGAATGTTCCATGAGCACTTGAGAAAAATGGGTATTCTGTTGTTTTTGGATGGAGTGTCCTATAAATATCAATTAAGTCAATCTTGTTTAATGTATCATTTAAAGCTTGTGTTTCCTTACTTATTTTCATTTTGGATGATCTGTCCATTGGTGAAAGTGGGGTGTTAAAGTCCCCTACTATGAATGTGTTACTGTCGATTTCCCCTTTTATGGCTGTTAGTATTTGCCTTATGTATTGAGGTGCTCCTATGTTGGGTTCATAAATATTTACAATTGTTATATCTTCTTCTTGGATCGATCCCTTGATCATTATGTAGTGTCCTTCTTTGTCTCTTCTAATAGTCTTTATTTTAAAGTCTATTTTGTCTGATATGAGAATTGCTACTCCAGCTTTCTTTTGGTTTCCATTTGCATGAAATATCTTTTTCCATCCCCTTACTTTCAGTCTGTATGTGTCGCTAGGTCTGAAGTGGGTCTCTTGTAGACAGCATATATATGGGTCTTGTTTTTGTATCCATTCAGCCAATCTGTGTCTTTTGGTGGGAGCATTTAGTCCATTTACATTTAAGGTAATTATCGATATGTATGTTCCTATTCCCATTTTCTAAATTGTTTGGGGTTCGTTATTGTAGGTCTTTTCCTTCTCTTGTGTTTCTTGCCTAGAGAAGTTCCTTTAGCAGTTGTTGTAAAGCTGGTTTGGTGGTGCTGAACTCTCTCAGCTTTTGCTTGTCTGTGAAGGTTTTAATTTCTCCATCAAATCTGAATGAGATCCTTGCTGGGTAGAGTAATCTTGGCTGCAGGTTTTTCTCCTTCATCACTTTCAGTATGTCCTGCCACTCCCTTCTGGCTTGCAGAGTTTCTGCTGAAAGATCAGCTGTTAACCTTATGGGGATTCCCTTTTGTGTTATTTGTTGTTTTTCCCTTGCTGCTTTTAATATGTTTTCTTTGTATTTAATTTTTGACAGTTTCATTAATATGTGTCTTGGCATATTTCTCCTTGGATTTATCCTGTATGGGACTCTCTGTGCTTCCTGGACTTGATTAACTATTTCCTTTCCCATATTAGGGAAGTTTTCAACTATAATCTCTTCAAATATTTTCTCAGTCCCTTTCTTTTTCTCTTCTTCTTCTGGAACCCCTATAATTTGAATGTTGGTGCATTTAATGTTGTCCCAGAGGTCTCTGAGGCTGTCCTCAGTTCTTTTCATTCTTTTTTCTTTATTCTGCTCTGTGGTAATTATTTCCATTATTTTATCTTCAGGTCACTTATCTGTTCTTCTGACTCAGTTATTCTGCTATTGATCCCATCTAGAGTATTTTTCTTTTCATTTATTGTGTTGTTCATCGTTGTTTGTTTCATCTTTAGTTCTTCTAGGTCCTTGTTAAATGTTTCTTGCATTTTGTCTATTCTATTTCCAAGATTTTGGATCATCTTTACTATCATTATTCTGAATTCTTTTTCAGGTAGACTGCCTATTTCCTCTTCATTTGTTAGGTCTGGTGGGTTTTTATCTTGCTCTTTCATCTGCTGTGTGTTTTTCTGTCTTCTCATTTTGCTTATCTTACTGTGTTTGGGGTCTCCTTTTTGCAGGCTGCAGGTTCGTAGTTCCTGTTGTTTTTGGTGTCTGTCCCCAGTGGCTAAGGTTGGTTCAGTGGGTTGTGTAGGCTTCCTGGTGGAGGGGACTAGTGCCTGTGTTCTGGTGGATGAGGCTGGATCTTGTCTTTCTGGTGGGCAGGTCCACGTCTGGTGGTGTGTTTTGGGGTGTCTGTGGACTTGTTATGATTTTAGGCAGCCTCTCTGCTAATGGGTGGGATTGTGTTCCTGTCTTGCTAGTTGTCTGGCATAGGTTGTCCAGCACTGTAGCTTGCTGGTCATTGAGTGAAGCTGGGTGCTGGTGTTGAGATGGAGATCTCTGGGAGATTTTCGCCATTTGATATTATGTGGATCTGGGAGGTCTCTTTTGGACCAGTGTCCTGAAGTTGGCTCTCCCACCTCAGAGGCACAGCACTGACTCCTGGCTGCAGCACCAAGAGCCTTTCATTCACATGGCTCAGAATAAAAGGGAGAAAAAGTAGAAAGAAAGAATTAGTAGAAGTAGAAAGGAAGAAAGGAAGAAAGAAAGAAAGAAAGAAAGAAAGGAGGGAGGGAGGGAGGAAGGAAGGAAAAAAAGAAAGAAGATAAAGTAAGATAAAATATAATAAAGTTATTAAAATAAAAAAATAATTATTAAGAGAAAAATAATGGACGGATAGAACCCTGGGACAAATGGTGGAAGCAAAGCTATACAGACAAAATCTCACACAGAAGCATACACATACACACTCACAAAAAGAGGAAAAGGGGAAAAAAATCATAAATCTTGCTCTCAAAGTCCACCTCCTTAATTTGGGATGATTGGTTGTCTATTCATGTATTCCACAGAGGCAGGGTAATCAAGTTGATTGTGGAGCTTTAATCCGCTGCTTCTGCGGCTGCTGGGAGAGATTTCCCTTTCTCTTCTTTGTTCTCACAGCTCCAAGGGGCTCAGCTTTGGATTTGGCCCCACCTCTGCGTGTAGGTCGCCAGAGGGCGTCTGTTCTTAGCTCAGACAGGACGGGGTTAAAGGAGCCGCTGATTCGGGGGCTCTGGCTCACTCAGGCCGGGGGGAGGGAAGAGCACGGAGGGCGGGGCAGGCCTGCAGCGGCAGAGGCCGGCGTGACGTTGCACCAGCCTGAGGCGCGCCATGCGTTCTCCCGGGGAAGTTGTCCCTGGATCCCGGGAACCTGGCAGTGGCGGGCTGCACAGGCTCCCCCGAAGGGGGTTGTGGAGAGTGACCTGTGCTCGCACACAGGCTTCTTGGTGGCGGCAGCAGCAGCCTTAGCGTCTCATGCCCGTCTCTGGGGTCCGCGCTTTTAGCCGCGGCTCGCGCCCATCTCTGGAGCTCCTTTAAGCAGCGCTCTTAATCCGCTCTCGCGCACCAGGAAACAAAGAGGGAAGAAAAAGTCTCTTGCCTCTTCGGCAGCTCCAGACTTTTCCCCGGACTCCCTCCCGGCCAGCCGTGGCGCACTAACCCCCTGCAGGCTGTGTTCACGCCGCCAACCCCAGGCCTCTCCCGGCGCTCCGACCGAAGCCCGAGCCTCAGCTCCCAGCCCCGCCCGCCCCGGCGGGCGAGCAGACAAGCCTCTCGGGCTGGTGAGTGCCAGTCGGCCCTGATTCTCTGTGCGGGAATCTCTCCGCTTTGCCCTCCGCACCCCTGTTGCTGCGCTCTCCTCCGCGGCCCCGAAGCTTCCCCCTCCGCCACCCGCAGTCTCCGCCCGCGAAGGGGCTTCCTAGTGTGTGGAAATCTTTCCTCCTTCACAGCTCCCTCCTACTGGTGCAGGTACCGTCCCTATCCTTTTGTCTCTGTTTATTCTTTTTTCTTTTGCCCTACCCAGGTACGTGGGGGGTTTCTTGCCTTTTGGGAGGTCTGAGGTCTTCTGCCAGCGTTCAGTAGGTGTTCTGTAGGAGTTGTTCCACGTGTAGGTGTATTTCTGGTGTATCTGTGGGGAGGAAGGTGATCTCCGCGTCTTACTCTTCCGCCATCTTGCCGGAAGCCGACTGCATTAATTTTTATATATGGTACAAAGTATTGATTGAAGTTCATGTTTTTGCATATCAGTATCCAATTGTTTTATCACCATTTGTTTAAAAGGCTATACTTTCTCTGCTAAATTGCCTTTGCATCTTTGTCAAAATTGCGCTCTTCTTAAGGGTGTGGGGCTATTAATAAATTAACCTATTTTATTTCATCGATCTATTTGTTTTTTGCTACATCACTATAACACTTTCTCTATTATGGTAGCTTTATAAAAAGTCTTGAACTCAGTGTTAGTCTTACAACTTTGATTTTCTTTTTTAAAATTGATTTGACTATTCTAGAGCCTTAGAATTTCCACTTAAACTTTAAAATCAGATTATCAACTCCTATAAAAACACTTAGTAGGATTTTTTTTTAATTGGCGTATAGTTGCTTTACAATGTCGTCGTGTTAGTTTCTGCTGTACAGCAAAGTGAATCAGCTATATGTATACCTATATCCCCTCCTTTTTGGACTTCCTTCCCATTTAGGTCACCACAGAGCATTTAGTAGAGTTCCCTGTGCTAAACAGTAGGTTATCATTAGTTATCTACTTTATACATAGCAGCATATATATGTCAATCCCAATATACCAGTTCATCCCAACCCCCCTTCCCCCCTTGTTGTCTATAGGTTTGTTCTCTATATCTGTGTCTCTATTTCTGCTTTGCAAATAGGTTCATCTGTACCATTTTTCTAGATTCCACGTATATGTGTTAATATACGATGTTTGTTTTTCTCTTTTTGGCTTATTTCTCTCTGTATGACAGTCTCTAGGTCCATCCACGTCTCTGCAAATGGCACAATTTTGTTCCTTCTTATGGATGAGTAGTACCCCATTGTATATATGTACCACATCTTCTTTAACCATTCTTCTGTTGATGGACATTTAGGTTGCTACCATGCCCTGGCTATTTTAAATAGTCCTGCAATGAACATTGGGGTGCATGTATCTTTTGGAATTATGGTTTTCTCCAGGTATATAACAAGGAGTGGGATTGTTGGGTCGTATGGTAGTTCTATTTATAGTTTTTTAAGGAAACGCCATACTATTCTCCATAGCGGCTGTATCAATTTACATTTTCACCAACAGTGTAAGAGGGTTCCCTTTTCTCCACCCCCTCTCCAGCATTTATTGTTTGTAGATTTTTTAAGATCTATTTTAAACTTTCATCTTTTTATTTTTTAAACATCTTTATTGGAGCATAATTGCTTTACAATTGTGTGTTAGTTTCTGCTTTATAACAAAGTGAATCAACTATACATATACCTATATCCCCATATCTCCTCCCTCTTATGTCTCCCTCCCACCCTCCCTATTCCACCCCTCTAGGTGGTTACAAAGCACCAAGCTGATCTCCCTGTGCTATGTGGCTGTTTCCCACTAGCTATCTATTTTACATTTGTTAGTGTATAAATGTCCATGCCACTATCTCATTTCGTCCCATCTTACCATTCCCCCTCGCCATGTCCTCAAGTCCATTCTTTATGTCTGCGTCTTTATTCCTGTCATGCCCTTAGGTCCTTCAGAACCACTTTTTTTTAGATTCCATATATACGTGTTAGCATACGGTATTTGTTTTTCTTTTTCTGACTTACTTCACTCTGTATGACAGACTCTAGGTCCATCCACCTCACTACAAATAACTCAGTTTTGTTTCATTTTATGGCTGAGTAATATTCCATTGTATAGATGTGCCACATCTTCTTTATCCATTCATCTGCCGTTGGAACTAAGGTGGCTTCCATGTCCTGGCTACTGTAAATTGAGCTGCAATGAACCTAGTGGTACATGTCTCTTTTTGAATTATGGTTTTCTCAGGGTATATGCCCAGTAGTGGGATTGCTGGGTCGTATGGTAGTTCTATTTTTAGCTTTTTAAGGAAGCTCCATACTGTTCTCCATAGTGGCTGTATCAGTTTACATTCCAACCAACAGTGCAAGAGGGTTCCCTTTTCTCCACACCCTCTCCAGCATTTATTGTTTGTAGATTTTTTAATGTTGGCCATTCTAACTGGTCTGAGGTGATACCTCATTGTAATTTTGATTTGCATTTCTCTAATGATTAGTGATGTTGAGCATCCTTTCATGTGTTTGTTGGCAATCTGTATATCTTCTTTGGAGAAATGTCTATTTAGGTCTTCTGCCCATTTTTGGATTGGGTTGTTTGTTTTTTGATATTGAGCTGCATGAGCTGTTTGTATATTTTGGAGATTAGTCCCTTGTCCGTTGCTTCATTTGCAAATATTTTCTCCCATTCTGAGGGTTGTCCTTTCGTCTTGTTTATGGTTTCCTTTGCTGTGCAAAAGCTTTGAAGTTTCATTAGGTCCCATTTGTGTATTTCTCTTTTTTATTTTCATTACTCTAGGAGGTGGGTCAAAAAAGATCTTGCTGCAATTTATGTCAAAGAGTATTCTGCCTATGTGTTTTCCTCTAAGAGTTTTATAGTGTCTGGCCTTACATTAAGATCTTTAATCCATTTTAAGTTTATTTTTGTGTATGGTGTTAGGGAGTGTTCTAATTTCATTCTTTTACACGTAGCTGTCCAGTTTTCCGAGCACAACTTATTGAAGAGGCTGTCTTTTCTCCATTGTGTATTCTTGCCTCCTTTGTCATAGGTTAGGTGACCATAGATGCATGGGGTTTTGTTTGTTTGTTTGTTTTTAACATCTTTATTGGAGTATAATTGCTTTACAATCGTGTGTTAGTTTCTGCTTTTTAACAAAGTGAATCAGCTATACATATACATATATCCCCATATCTCCTCCCTCTTGTGTCTCCCTCCCACCCTCCCTATCCCACCCCTCTAGGTGGTCACAAAGCACCGAGCTGATCTCTCTGTGCTATGCAGCTGCTTCCCACTAGCTGTCTATTTTACATTTGGTAGTGTATATATGTCCATGCCACTCGCTCACTTCGTCCCAGCTTACCCTTCCCCCTCCCCGGTGCATGGGTTTATCTCTGGGCTTTCTATCCTTTTCCATTGATCTATATTTCTGTCTTTGTACCAGTACAATACTGTCTTGATTACAGTAGCTTTGTAGTATAGTTTGAAGTCAGGGACCGCGATTCCTCCAGCTCCGTTTTTCTTTCTTAGGGTTGCTTTGGCTATTCGGGGTCTTTTGTGTTTCCAAACAAATTGTGAAATTTTTTGTTCTAGTTCTGTGAAAAGTGCCATTGGTAGTTTGATAAGGATTACATTGAATCTGTAGGTTGCTTTGGGTATTATAGTCATTTTCACAATGACTATATTGATTCTTCCAATCCAAGAACATGGTATAACTCTCCATCTGTTTGTATCATTTTTGGTTTCTTTCATTAGTATAGTTTTCTGAGTACAGGTCTTTTGCCTCCTTAGGTATTTTTATTCTTAGGTATTTTATTTTTTGTTGCAATGGGCTTGGTAGGATTTTGACTGGGTGTGAATTCAACAGATCAATTTCACCAAAATTCACATCTTAACAATATTAGCTCTCCTGACCTATGAATATGATACATCTTTCCAATTATTTAATTTTTCTTTAATTTCTTTCAGTACTGTTTTATAATTTTCCAGTGTTCAGGTCTTGTACATAATTTTGTCAGGTTTACTCCTAAGTATTTCACTTTTTAGCTACTATACTATAAATGGTAATTTAATTTTTTTTAATTGTGGCTAGTATATAGAAATACTATTGATTATTGTATGTCAGTCTTGTGTCCTGCAACCTTTCTAAACTGTCTTAATAGTTTATTAACATTTTGGTAGATTTTCTCAGATTTCTAAATAGAAAATCATGTTGTCTATGAATAAGGAGTGTTACCTCTTCCATTCTAATCTGGATTTCTTACATTTTTGTGAGTTCACTTAAAGTATAGGGTAGAAATTCCCTTTCAAAGTTGAATAAAAGTGGTAAGAGTGAACATCGAGGTCATGCTGCTGATCTTAGGGAAAATGCCTTCAATCTTTCACCATTAAGCTGCTGTTAGCTGGGAGTTTTCTATAGATGATGTTTATCAAGTGAGGAAGTTCCTTCTACTCCTAGTTTGCTGAGAGTTTTTATCAGAAATGGATGTTGCAGGTTGTCTAATGCTTTCTCTGCATCTATTGAGATGGCAATCTGTTCTTAAATAATGTTGAATTGGGTTTGCTAAATTTTTATTTAGAATATTCACATCCATGATCATGAAGGATGTTGTTTTGTACTTTTGTTTTTTGAAATTTTTTTTTGTATTTTATTAGAATAATGCTGATTTCATAGACTGAGTTCAATGCATTCCTTCCCCTTCAATATTATGGAAAATTGTATGTGAAATTGATATTAATTCTTCCTGAAGTGTTAGGTAGAAGTCAGCAGTGAAGCCATCTGGGCCTGGCATTTTCTTTGTGGTAAAGTTTAAAATATACTTTCCAATTTTTAAAAGATGCATAGTTTTTGTTTTATTTATTTTTTCTAGAGTAAGATTTGACAGTATTGTTCAAAGAATTGTCCATTTTATGTGTTGTCAAATTTGTTGGTATAATGTTCAAAATACTCCCTTATTATCCATTTAATCTGTGTATAATCTCCATTAATATCATCTTTTTCATCCCTGATATTATTAATTATTTTATTCATGGTCAGTCTGGCTATAGGTTATAAATTTTTTTGATCTTCTTGAAACATCAGCTCTGGTTTAATTGATTTTTCTCTATTGTTTTTCTCTTTCCTATTTCATTGTCTTCCATCTTGATTTTTATATTTTTCTTTGGTTACATTGGGTTTATTTATACTTTTCTGCTACTTTGGGTTTTGTTTTGTTTTTTTTAGTTTCTTAAGTCAGAAGTGATGAGATTTTGAAATGAGACTTTTTTTAATGTAGGCATTTCCAACTGTAAATTTCCCTCTAATACTGCTTTAAAGGAATCTCACAAATTTTGATATGTGGTGTTTTCATTTCATTTAAAATACCTTCTAATTCCCTCTTGCTTTCTTTTCAATGACTATTTAAAAGTGAGTTATTTACCACTGTTTAGTAAATTATCTTTTTAAAAGATTTAAACAGTAAGAAGAAAATTGCATATATTTTCTTATGTAGTTACCTGTTTTTTTTTTTTTTTTTTTTGCGGTACGCGGGCCTCTCACTGTTGTGGCCTCTCCCACTGCGGAGCACAGACTCCGGATGCTCAGGCTCAGCGGCCATGGCTCATTGGCCCAGCCGCTCTGCGGCATGTGGGATCTTCCCGGACTGGGGCACGAACCCGCGTCCCCTGCATCGGCAGGCGGACTCCCAACCACTGTGCCACCAGGGAAGCCCTGTAGTTACCATTTTTGATGCTCCTCATTTATTTGTCTAGATCCACATTCCCATCACATTTTATCTCCGTTCGCCTGAGAGACTTTGAGATTTCTTCTTTTGTGGACCTGCTGGTGAATAAATTGTTTCTGCTATTTTTATGTCTACAAAAGTCTTTATTTTGACTTTATTTTTGAGACATATGTTTGTTAGGTATAGAATTCTAGGTTAATGGGGTTTGGGAGTTTTGTACTTCAAAGAGAAATTTTAGTAATTCAAAGATGTTTTTCCATTCTTCTAACTTGTATTGTTTCTGGTGAGAAACTTCTGTCTTTATCTTTGCTTTTCTTTACATAACATGTCCTTTTTCTTCTGTATGTTTTAAGATTTCCTGTTTATTACTAGTTTTGAGAAATTTGATTTTGATGTTTTTTGTGTACTTCTCTTTACCTTTCTTGTTCTTGGAGTCCATTGAGCCTCCTGCATCTGTAGGTTTATAGTTTTAATAAAATTTGAAAAATTATTGTGCACTATTTCTTAGAATACTTTCTTTTCTTTTTCCTTTTGGGAACTCAAATACATACACAATAGGCTGCTTGAAATTGCCACTCAACTCATTGATATCTATTCATTTTTTAAAACTGGAGTTTCTTTTTTGTTTCAGTATGGGAAGTTTCTGTTGCTATGTCTTCTGGCTCACTAATGTTTGTTTGTTGTTGTTGTTTGTTCCTGCAATTTTAAATCTGCTATTAAGTCCATCCAGCTTAATTTTCATCTCAAACAGTTTTCATCTCTAGAAGCTTGATTTCCCTATCTCCACTTTTTTAACATGAAGAATACAACTGTAGTAGTGCTTTTAATGTTCTTGTCCTTGTCTACTAATTCTAACATTTGTGTCAGTTCTGGATCAGTTGCAAATGATTGGTTTTACTCTTTCTTATGTGTCATATTTTCTTGGGTTTTTTTTTTTTTTCATGCCTGGTAATTTTTGGTTGGATACTACACATGATGAATTTTACATTTTTGAATGCTGAGTATTTCCTATTCCTGTAAATATTTTTGAGCTTTTTAAAAAAGTATAGTTATTTAGAAATGGCTTGATATCATTGTGTCTGGCTTTTAAGATTTTTTTGGCAGAGCAGAAGCAATGCTAGTTTGGGTCTAATTAATTGCCACTACAGAAGCAAGACTTTTCTGCATATTCTATTTAATGCCCATGCATTGTTTTGAGGTTCTTAAATCTGCTGATAGAAATAGGTCCTATTCTAAACTCTGAGAGGTTCCTTCCTTGTCCTCCTCCAAGTCAATTTGAAATTTTAAAGTGCATCTATTATGTCCAAAACTATTAAGAGGGAAGTTTTTATGTTCTTGAGTAAAATAAAGAATTCGCAACCTATTACCAGCCTATTCTTAATATTTGTGAAGCCCACGTATTATTTATCTATAATAAAAGTTTTATATAAACCTAATTAACTCCTAAATACACTGCGTTATAATCACCTATCTTGAAAAATTAACCCCCATAAAAATCTGAAAGCCCAGGTTTAAAAGTAGAATCATCAAAGCTCTCAGAATTTATTACAGGGATGTGATGGCTGAGTGAGGAGGACCAACTCTCAGACCTTCGACTCTGCCCAGTTGTTCTCTACCACTCCCCATCTCCCACCCCCTGTCTCTTCCAACCCTGGACTTTGTCTTATACCACGAGGAGTTTCATGCACATGTGTTTAAGGCCAACCTACATCAAACTCTGTGCATATCCTCTGCAGGCAGTAACTCTTTAGATGCTCCTCAGGTTTAGAGGTGCCTAAACAAGGAATGAGTCTGCCCTTGAAAGGCTGGGCCCAGGGAATGGGATTTGCTCCTTAGAAGCAGAATTAGGACCATCTGGGCAGGAAGTTCCAGGGTCTTAAGTATTCAGAGCAAGGTATGGAAGGATGGGTACAGAGTACAAATGTGCCCTAGTCCTGAATACTGTTATTCTTTATTTCAAAATGGAACCTTCTTACTTATAAGTCAAAAGATTATTTCCCATGATCAGTGTAAAACGGGTTTATATATTTTCTTTTAGACTTTTTATACCTCTGTATAACTCAGTGAGTACTACTTATATTACTTACAATATAAATATATAATATAATGTAAATATTTATGTATTTTATATATACACATATATACATATAGTATATACTATAATACATACTTCTAGATAACTCAGTAAGTAATATTTACTGGCCTTGTATGACAAATTATTTCAATATGATTTGCAAATTAACTATGTCTATAAACACTGAATCAACATTTTTATCTTATTTCATTGCTCTTTTAATGAATATTTTCTAGCAATTAATCAAATAGCTGTACAGCCAATCCAATTCCATGTTCTCCTCTCAGCTCCCAAAGATATCAGAAGGATAAGTGAAAGAGGAGTACACAATTAGAAATTAACGCTGATTAATTGTTTCCCAGGACCAAGGAAAGCTAACAATGATGAAAGATGATAACTAGACATAATATAGCCAGAAACAGGTATGAGGGGAGCTTCTATTTCTGTCTTTGTGTACCATTCTGGAATTAAAAAAAAAAAAATCCAAGCAGGAGATTACCTTGACTCCCAGACACCAGTCTTCAGTATTCTTTCTGCTTTAAAATATCTGAAAATTTCCATTCTTCCTCTTCTGTCTCTGGGACCACATATATTTCCTCACTTTTAGGATGCACTTAGGTTGAAACAACAATCATATTGTAGAATGGATTAATTCCTACAACTTCAGAGTCCCTAGTGGAGATTCAAATATGTCAAGAAACTTTCCCCATCTATTCCCCTGCTGATGGGCACCAAACACTGTGAAAAGTCATTCTTCCAGTCAGGGCTTCAATTCTTCATAGGTATAATGGGAAGTCTTCCTCTCCAGCTTTAAAATGCTAAGAATCTGTGACATAGTGACAGTGGATCAACCATTTTCCAGTACAAGTGTTTACCGTCTCTCATAGACACAAGTTTACCGTCTCTCATAGACACAAGTTTAACGTCAGTCCGACTATCATACTTACATGGCAGTTATGACCACAGTCTTAAATATAAGAAATTACTGTTTTAGAGAGTGATAAATTGGGGGATTTTTTTCTTTTTACCTGTAATGGGAACAATTGTAAAGGCTTCAACTTGATGCCACATAGAGGTTTCCCAGCTGCCACTGAATGCAAGAGTGATTGGAAGAAAGGAAGCCCTCTAGTTACTGTCTATAAAGGAAGCAAAATGGAAACTACAGAGGTTAAAGGGAGGCCAGTTGTATTATTTATTTAGTTGTATTCTGAACCTAACTTTTCACCGAAACAGGTTTTAGAGACTTGTCTCAGTGACTTATATTGCAAATACTCACCTTTTTTTTCTCTGAATGCCAAAGTACCATCTCCCTGTGCCTTTAACAAGTATGCATTAGTCACATTAGATAACCTGTTCAGAGGAGCGGAGAGCACAATCTGTTTTTCTCCTTCTCCTTAATTAGTCAGAAAGCATGCTTCATAAGCATTAGGTTCCCTCTCCTCTGCTCCTCAAAAAGGTTGCCTAATGGTAAAGCGTTTTAATCTTTTCTATTTAAGTAATTTGTGGTTTTAACTTTAGCCTTCTGGCCTCTCTATTTATCATTGCTGAACTCAACTCTTCTTATTGCAAGGAAGGTTTTCTAATGTTTCATTTTTCCATCTTTCTTAAAAATAACAACATTGCTCTATAAAGCAGCTAGTGTTCTCACTGGTTAGATGGAAAGAATCCCACATCATCTCAAAACAAATTCTTCCCAATAGAAAGTGTATAAATGGACTCTAAACAATGTTACACCTTTTCCCGATGAGTGATTTCCTTTAAATGTATTCTATCTCTTTCATATAGCCACCTGCCATTTTTTGCTTTATTGCAGCCAGAAGATTTAAAGGCATTGCTTTTAAATATCTTGAAAGTTTTCCATTGATAAGAAAAGGTAGTGAAAACACTTTTAAGTGAACAGTAACACACACATCACAAATCAGGCATTTTGATACCATCTAGGTTCACACCATGTGGTATAGGAACTCCAGTGATTGTGGTTTAGCTGGGATTCTAAACTGTGTATAAGGGATGTGGGGAAAATTCAGGGAGGGTTGTCATAGTTATTACTGGATCATGGGTTGTATTGTATGTGTATGTGTGTGTGTGTTTGTGGTGGGGAATGAAAGTGATTTAAATACAAAATACAAAATATGTAAACATAGCTTAGTTGCAGTATGATACTAAAGAAATAAACCAGGAAAAAATTGCAAATGTTTGTTAATTAAAGAATAGTTCTCCGTTTATAAGGATGACACTTATTAGCTATTCATTTACAGTATATTTTTGAAATAAGTTATTTCACCTTTCCAAGGGAGAGCATTTTATGTTCCCCATTCTATTTCACTTGGTCTAAAAGGCCACAGAAATAGATACCAACAAGATCTGAATGTAGGTACATACCAGCAGCAAAGATTACTGTCTGAAGATCGAACAGGAGAGAACTGGGTTTGAAATCAAAGACTTGCCATTGATCAAGTCTTTATTAGTCTAGGACAAGGGTTTACACACATCTTCTCATTTTTCCTCTGGGTCTGAGTGTAGCATGAGCTAAAATGAAACGATGCCAGATTGTGAGAGCGGAGGATAGGAACAACCATATCTATGCAGAGTTAACTATGCATCTGGTCTCTCCTGCTCTGCTCTTTTCTCCAAAGGGAAGAAAGGTTAGTCTAACAATTCTGACCATCAGTTTGAAGACTTTAAAGTTTCACGTGGCTTTGATAGGCTTGAACAGCATAGATGTACATCATAGAAATATCTTAAAATAGGAAGAGAGTTCGGGAAATAAGAGTGAGTTGAGTGATGCTGATCACATCTCACTTCAACTATAAAGGCAAGTTGTTGCATTTTTTCTTCTTCTGATTGTTTCTGTTCTCTTCATAGTAGTATACATGGGTAAGTAGGGGCTTGGGTGCATGTGGAAAAGAAAAGAAAATCTATTTAAAAATTATGCAATATATGTTAAAGGATAGTGGAACAAAATGTGTATTATACAGGGAGTTAAATGGGTACCGTTTGGAATGATATACCATGGTTCCAAAATAATAAACATATTCTTTCTGATTTTCATAAAAAATGTTTTCTGCTGATTATTCAATTTCTAACCATTATACATTCCTATAATCAAGATTATGTTGACTAAGAAGACAACACAGAGAGGATGGGTCATTTATTAAAGAATGTAATTTGGGAGAAAGTGAAAATTCCTGAAAGAAAACATTTCATATCCATGTCAAGTGATTTGCTCTTACACACAACAGGCCAATGGGAAAAATAATGTCATAAGTAGTCAGAGCACATCAATCTGGAAAGATTGAGATATATTTTATCTATGGAGAAGGGACATTAATCTTTATCTAAAAAATGTTGTGTTGGCAAGTTTATATTTTTCCCTAGAATATTTAGAGGAAAAAAGTATCAACCACATTCTTTAAACACAGCCATAGGCCAGCTCTGCAAATGAGCAACTCCAATGTGAAAACACTTTCAAAGTTCTAAATGAGTTGTCCCTGCGGTAATAAAGAGGGGACATTTTACAGTATGACAGTATGTAAGACAGCATTGTCAGCTGTAGTTTATTTAAAGCATGAGGCCTGTAACAGGAAAATAATGACTTTAATAAAATTTACTATTGACTTTGTCGGCCAAAATCTTTCTGTCATCAGGAATACAGAAAAACAACCTGTCTGAAAACACTTCAGTTAAATCTATTCCTTTAATATTTCAAAGCAACTTGATTTTGTTTAATATACACCCTACTTCAAAAGACACTGTAGTAGGGTGGAAATTAGTATTTTTAATAGAAAGTTAGTATTGCTTACATAAGGAAAAAATCGGTAATGACCTATGACACTGTCAGCTGAAAGCAACATTTGAGGAAACTGCAAAAGCAGTTAATGCAGTTCCTTGAAATGCTGTATAAAGCTGTGTCACAAACGAATGATTTATAAATTACCCAATGTCCTTCTCATCTGAAGGATATCTTTTAATCATGCAGTATAGCTTCTCATTAAGAATGCCAAAGAACTTGCTGGGTATACATGACAATCTACAGCATGTTAACGAGTTTGGGGTCATTTCTGAAAACTCGGGAAAATGGGAAAACATATGGCCTGATTTTACTCTCCAGCCAATTTGATTAAATGCTGTATAGATTGCTTACAGTGTGCAAGAGAGGTCATGTCCGTTATATTAAAAGCAGAAGAAATTCCATTCCTTTAATGTTTTACATAGTTAAAATAAACTGTGGTAAAAAGTTTCCCAACAGTGTATGACAGCTCAATTTAGAGGTGAAGGCTTTTAATAAAACCTCATGAAATGAATACTTTGGTTTATGCAGTCTGTTGTGTTTCCCACTGGAGTGCTTAGCATTATGAAGCTGTGGTTACTTACTTTACTAGTGCAGAATAGCATCATGAAAGGAGAGACCAAAGCTTTGTATCAGAAAATATCCAGAGTGTGTAGAAACACTAACGGAGGAACCTTAATTTAGAGCTAAACTGCTTTCCTATTTGCTTTTAACATGCTATTGTAAAGTATATTGGCTTGAATTACAGGATATTATTTAAACAAAGGGAAAAATCCACAGGGGGTTTACACATTAACCCATAGTTTATTTAAAGGGAAATTATGAACCTCAGAATTATATACTAGTAATATTTTTTTAAACTTTAATAAGAACTTTAAGCCAAAGCTTGCTTTTCTGAATTAAATGTATATGTTGGTATTATTTGGAAGAGGGAGAAGGCAATGGTGGAAAAATAATAAGCAGTTCATTTGTATAAAGATCCTGGCACCGACACTCCACGTGGAAACAGAATTCTACTTCAGTACCATCTAGGATCTCAACAAACAGTCCTTAGGGGACCTAGTATGGTGCCTCAAACCAATCAATGTTCCATATATTGGCACTAGCAGACATAACTCTTTTCAAGAGCAGTATTAATTCTGATCCTCTTTCTTTCTAGCTGTGCTCTCTGGTTTACTCCGAAACTGTCCCTCATGTAAGGAAGGAGTTCAGGAAGCTGGCCCACTGTCCACTGACCATTCCGAACCTTACCTCTTCTGGACTTCCTGAATATTTGACCTGACTGCAACTACTGTAAGATTTTATTTTATTTTATACTGTATTTTACATATGTGAATGTAAGAGGAGTTTTGAGCATGGTATGCAAATCTATGCAAATTATATGAATGCTTATACAATTGTAAGTCTCCAGACCTCCTGGGAAAACATGGCTACCTTACAAAATGCATCAGTTGATTTTGACCATATAAGTTGCAATTGGTAAGGTATGTCTTGGGATACATGACTTCTGTTCTCTGCTTACTTATTAGCTTCCCAGTTGTACCCCGTGGGAGGTAGTATTCATGATTCGCTTTTTTTCTCTGATAATCTTCAATGATTTGGGAGTATAAATTGATAGCCAAACTACTAAGTGAGGAAAACAACGATCTTGTTGTTTTCCTTACTTCCTTAGCTATTCTGGAATTGGCAGGTGGACTGATTCTTAGCTATACCAACTTACCCAGGTGAGATGTAGCTAGGTGTGAAGGGGTGTCTTTGGTCATAAACAGGGTCAACATTACTATTTAAGAAAGCTGTCTGATGGAAATACAAATGTGAATGTGTCATTTTTTAAGGGTTTCAGGTCTTCATTCTCTAGGATACAGAAAGAGTATACCGAAAGCTTTTAAAGATTATCCTCAATTAGACTCCTAAGATTACTCGGTTCCCAGATTTCCACTTATGGTTAAATAACATCTTGATTCTGCTCCTCAGTTAATCTCTAATTTGATCTACTATTCTCTAAGTATAATTTTAGACTGGACCGCTTGAGACAACAACAATAGAATTTCTAAATCGATTACATTAATAAAGACCAAGAAAACCTTTGCTTTGTTCATTCCTTCACCGAATATTTACTGTATTGTATTTCCTGGGCACAGGTTAGAGCAGTGACCAAAACAAAGCCTCGGTCTCTGAGGAGCTTATTTTCTATTGAAGAGACAGACAGGAAAGAGATAAATAAGTTAATACATGTTTCCACGTGGTAAAAATGTTATGAAAAAAAAAAGTAAAACAGGATTAGGAATATAGGGCCTGGGGGGGTCAGGGGAGGAGAGCAAAGGTTGAGAAAAAGGCTGAGAAAGTCAGGGACTGGCGCTCATATCCTTCACAAGGGTGCAGTGAGAGGGGCTGGAGTGGCAGAGGGGGGCACAAAGCTGCCACCTGATCCAGCAGATGTTTTACTTGGTCAAAAAGAGAGACTAATAAATCCATCCACAGGATTCTTTCAGTAACCCCATGGCATAGTAGGATCTCAAACGTGCCACGAGACCCATCTATGTAAAAACAGATTTGTTTCAAAATTAACATTCAGGCCAAACCAGTTAATTTGTTCTCAGTGTAACCATTAATCATATAAAATGGTGGGGTTATGAGGGGTTATGGGAACATCAAAAGAATGGGGTTTGTAAATACATATAGTTGTAGAGATGAATGGCCCTGGCACAATGCTCAAATGTTATTGTAATAGATTTTGTTAAAAAGAATACACTGCTAATCATATTACCAATCCATAAGATTTAAATATCTAACAACTTGAAGCTCAACGGCTTTGTGGTGAATTAAGGGCGGAAGAGGGGACTGGGAAAAAGAAGACTTCATTTTAAGTCACAGCTCTGCCTGGCGAAATATATTTCATTTTTTCATTCCCACCCTCCAAATAACTCTATATTGTGAAAGAAGTTGTTAGGTACTCTCGGTTAAATGGAAAACTAGCATAGATTAACACTTCATATGTGTGCCGCATATTTATTCTGGGAATACTTATAATTTTAGTTGATAAGTTTGGTTTAGGTGCTTGAGAGTTTTAAAGCAGAGGGGAAAAAAATGTGTTCAGTCTAACTCAAAAAATGTTTAAAAAAACTAGCTAGGCTCTGGGGAAGCTAAGGTCCTTGCCTTTTCTCAAAAAGCCTGTGACCCATGACTGTTAGTACAATCACTACTTGGTGTAGGGACTAAAGCAGAGTTTGGCTGTGACACCCCTCAACCAATATTGGCAACAGTAAAATCATGACACTGAAAGAAAAGGAAAAGACTTTGCTATATAAAATGTGTAACAATTAGAAAAAAATTATTTCTATTTTTTTTTAATTTGTTTTATTTTATTTATTTTTGGCTGCATTGGGTCTTTGTTGCTGCGTGTGGGCTTTCTCTAGTTGCAGTTACTGGGTACTACTCTTCGTTGCAGAGCTCAGGCTTCTCATTGTGGTGGCTTCTCTTCTTGTGGAGCTTAGGTGTGTGGGCTTCAGTAATTATGACACACGGGCTTCAGTAGCTGTGGCTCGTGGGTTCCAGAGCGCAGGCTCAGTAGTTGTAGCACACGAGCTCTGCGGCATGTGGGATCTTCCTGGACCAGGGCTCGAACCCATGCCCCCTGCATTGGCAGGCAGATTCTTAATCACTGCACCACTAGGGAAGTCCCAGAAAACAATTATTTCTATCTGACACATTTTCTTATCACTTTTATTATAATGCAAATTTTGCCTCTTTTTTTGAATTACCTACTTTGACAGTGCCCACAGCTTTTAATGCAGTTTAATATCCTCGGGTATTTGTTTCATAAATAAACAAAAAAACAAGAAATATAATGAAAATCTAAAACTGCCTTTATAACAATGACAATTAGCTAATATATATTTAATTGTTAAGTAGGTTTTTAAAAATATACATTGCCTCTATAAAACGTAACAATGTAAGTTACCATTATTATATCCAGATGAAGTGATGAGAGGTTATAAAAGTTAAGTACTAGGTCAACCTTTCATACTAGGTCAGCCTTTCATACTAGGTCACACAACTAGTAAAAATCATCCCTGAGTCTTGAACCAGGTCTCTAAGTTGAAATCATATTGTTTAACCAATTACTGTGACACCTCTGGTCGTTTAAGTGGTAAGTTAGTATTAACTTTTCCAACTTAAAATTTCGTACATTCATTGGTAATAAAGTTGGATTTTCATAAGTGAACAAATGCTTGATTAATCAACATAAAAATGGTAATCTAGGAAAAAATTTTAATTAAAAAATGAAAAATGGTAATCATATTTTAGTCTAAATGTAAATACCTCTACTAGAAAGTATGCTCTACTAGAAAGTATCACAAAACTTTTTTTAAAACAGATGGGGACTCTAGTTTTCTTGATGGAGGTGGTAGCTCCCCCTAGGGGACATTTTGGAAATTTGCAAGGGTGATTTTGTCACAATGATGTCACAAAGGGGCAGTACTGGCTTTTTATGGGGGAGTGGGCAGGATGCTGCAGGGCTTGCAATGAGTAGGATGGTGTCACACAATAAAGTATATTTCCTCATGTTTTTCTCAGGTTTTGAATATACCATCAGAAATCCATATAAGGGAAAAATTATTTATAATTATCTGAGCCCAGAACCTGTCACCATTTGACATGAGCAGTTTTTACACAGACTAAATTTTCCAGAAATGTAACTGTAGTGAAAATCCATGAACGATTTTACTTTGTTTAGTTTGGAATATTTCAAGAATTGTTCACTATACTTGAAACTAATGTCATTTATGGCAATGGCAATGACATTCATGGTAACTGAGTTACCAGTCTTCATTTGTATCATCCTTCCTTTGTAGCTGACACATGTAAACATGAAACAAAGAATAACTGAGGCTCCTTTAAACAGTATTATAAGAATATTGTTAAATAGCAGAAATACATGAAATTTGGGTGATACTTTAATAAAGGCTACAAGCATGTTTATAGTTATATTCATATTTATATTCACTTATTTTACAATGATAAAGAATATTGTGAAGATTGTATATTGGATTTGTTTACTTATTCTTGTGTGGCCAGAGGTTTTCTACTCTTATTCTGATACTGCCCATAGAAGTCTACCACACAACCATAGCTGCTTCTTATATTATTGTTTCATATTCCAATCTATCCTCTATTTCCTGTCACCTATTAGAGACTAGGGTTCCCAAGGTTTGTTCAAGTACTAGAGTCTGACCGCATTTCTTGACGTGAATTCAAGGTAAATTATACGCTTTGTGTGATTCTTTAATATTATTCCATACTGTTTTTAATATAGAGAATTATTTTAGGAGAAACCATGCTTCTATATTTTGTAGGGATGCTATCTCTGCATAAATTAAGATCATTCTCCACTTTCTATTATTATATATAAATAAACCTTATTTGTTAGTAGTTATCCTTTTTTAAAAAAAATTCTAGTGTCCACAAGAATGTTTTGCTCTTTTATTTTCGCATGCTTCCTGCGTAGAATGGCATTTTAAAATATCTGTTATGAAAGGGAGATACTGGGTTGAATAAAGTAGAACCATTGGGCTAGACTCAAAAGCAAAAGAAAATAGGTAGTTAATATTCCTGCCTCTTTTTATAAGAAAGTCTTGTTGGATTTCTGTTTTTTACCTATTGATGTGGAGAAAAATAGAATGATGTGGAGAAAAAAGAATATACACAATTAGTGCTAAATTTTTGTACTGGTCACAGTTGATGGTCTATACAGAAGATACTGCATTACTCCATTTATGATGTGTTCTGTTTTGTATTATTTGAGCATTCAAATAGTAATTATAAAGTTCTACACGATACATGTTAACAAATGCATCACCAGTAGCATTTATAGGGTTTCAGTTTTGGCTTCCACATTTGACTATGATAGATGTGCATATGGAAACAGTAATCCTCTCTAAAAATCAGATACTTGAATATGCCGTATTAATTTATAAATTTAGACTAGCTCGATTAAAACAGATGTAACTTTAAAAATGGAAGCATGTGAATATAGCAAGCAATTTTGCAACTGATAGCTGAGAATGCCCTAATCTATTTAAATATATTTTTTCTTTTATCAATCTATGGGATTCTGGAACCTAGTTATCACTTCAAACCGATCAAATTTGGATGGCACTATTTGAGTAGTCTCAAATCTTTGACCCTGCCTTGCATGCAGCTGCAGGATAAAGTTAGCTTTACTTTCCTTAAATGAACAGGAGCAGACTTTTTTCAATCCTGCTCATTACTCCTAGAATCATTTTGGGCCAATTCATAGCCACTGCTTTGCTGTATATCACTCTAAATCATGGGTGTAAAAAATAGTTTGGAGGGAAAACATTTAAACGGCAGCAAAATGTCAGTTTCAAGGGATGTTAAAAGGAAATTTAATCAACTTTCAACACATTGAACACCACCTTGGCATTAGACATCATAAATTTCCTTCTTACCTCCCAACTTCTGAGGCTTATTATTAAATACTTTCACAGCAGCAAGATCACAAAAACATTAGACTGCTTGCTTACAGGTGTATCCTACTTAGTGAACTTAAAGGAACACTACCAAGGCTGGTAAAGCTGAAATTAGACCTATCGGCTTTATTCTGAAGCATGGGTGTGCACAGTACACTATCTGATTCACTTTGCCTGCCAGCTTTGTTCTCTTGAGCCAGCGGGAGGGATTGACACTTAGGAGAATCTTTCTCTTTTAACCTTTGTGCTGCTCCTGACAAGTAAGCTGGGTGAGTAGAGGCTGGCAGACAGCTAGGACCCTAGGTTTGTTGTTCATGGGTAGCTGCTTAGAAATGGGCATTTTAGCCACGCATTCCCCAAGAGGTTGTTCAAAATTGGGAGAATCACTTAAATTATATCTGGGACTGGCTGCCTAATGTATCAGGCCCAATACAAAATGAAAATCCTCTTTGTTCGAAAATGGTTAAGAATTTCCAGAAGGGGCTAGGAGAATATTAAACCAAGCAAAGGACCTTCTAAACGTTATCTGTTTGTGACTGTAAACGTTGTGCACCCATGAAGCTGGCTCTGATTATGCCATTTCCCCCTTGACTAATATACACTTATATATTTGCAACAGAAAACATACCAATGTGGTTATATTAATTCCTTAACAAATGACTATATGTGAATCATACAAAACTAACTTATTTTACTGAACTCTTCTGTATATACAAACCTGGTCCAGGGCAAGGATAAAAGGTCTAGGAAAATAGGAATTTTAATTTTAAAAGATCAGCCCATAACCAGCACAGTTTTATATTTAATTCACATGAAGTTATATGTTAATCTATCAAGCATCATATTTCAGAAAAATCCTGAATAGTGGAACGTCAGTTCCTTCAGATAAATTATGAAAAATACGAAATTTTGGTATGAACGTTTAAAGAAGTACAATGACTTTACCATTTGTGGGATATTTTAAAATCCTCTCTTAACTAAAGAAATCTGAGAGCTGAGAAGTTTCTAAAGAATATGGAAAGTTGTTAAATTTTATTTATTTTAGTTTTGAGGACCCGAACACTGGCTTTTGAGAATATTTGTAAATTCAGTCTTTCAGTGTTTGATCAGCTCCATATTTACCAAAGCCAAACCATTCATTTATTGATTCAGCATTCATTGATTATATGCTATATAAAACACTGCAAACATTTTTGTAATCTCCATTTCTTATAAAATTACTATCTCTTCAATAATTAAAAATAATATTTCATAGGAACTTCTTAAATTCTTCCAAGGCACTGAAGTTTTCAAGGTCATTGGAGAAAGCTGACATTGAAAGAAATATACATTCCTAATCAGATTCTAATCATAGGAATTATAACTTTCATTTCAATTTAAATATTCCTACTACTCTGTGTCTTTATGAGGAGCTGGTGTGGGCATAAATGTAGAAATTACAATAGTTAGGGTCTAAGGTCACATTTGACCCTATGGTTTAAAAAAAAATAAGTGTGATCTCTTCATTCAAATAAAAATATTTTTTTTCATACATAGAAACATAGATGAATGGCATAGAATCTGGTTAAATAAGAGTCCATTTTTAGTGGGAGAATAGACAAAGTCTGGTGGGGAAATAGACTTTAATATGAAATCTTCCTGATAAAGTTATAGACAGGATTTGGTGATAGATTAGGGGCATTTAATTGACACTAAAGCATTAGGAGGCTACAGTACTTGACCTGAGTCTAGACCTAAGTCCTGAAGGATGAGTAGACATTTGTCTGGCAGAAAAACATGGAAAGGCATCCAGACCGAGAGAGCAGAAGATGAAAAGACACAGATGTGCATAAGAGCCTGTTGCCATCCAGGGACTGAAAGATCCATGTGCCTGGAGGCTTGTAGGACTGTGGCAAAAGTTATGATTCTAGAAATAGACAGAAGACAAACCATAAGGGATTCCGGTGCCCTGGTAAGCAACTTGAACTTTATTTTGAAGGCTTGAGGGAGTCACTAATAGATTTCTTTCATTTATTTCCTCATGATTATAAAATCAATATATGCTTATTTTAGAAAATTTGGAAGTAAAGTAAATGCCACTTCTAAATTTTAAACAGGAGATTGGCCCAACTATATATTTGCATTTTTGAAAGTGTGCATTCATTTAAAAGTATGAGAATGGACTGGAGTAAGACTGGAGTTAGGTAAACTAATTTTATGAAGTTTTTAGGGTACAGTCTAAACTGCTATGAAAGACCCTAAAATACAATGCTCTAAGTGAAATAGGAGGGATTTTCTTTTTAGCTAACAATCTAAAAGAAAGCAGATTGTTTAGGGCAGGAGACAGCCTGCTCTCCAAAGTTATGCAGAAATACAAGCGGCCATGGATGCATTTTTTATTATTTCTCAGCAAAAGTGGGAAACAGAGTCTCAGAGGAAGTAGATGTCTCCCTGAAGACATGATTCAGAATTTGTACACATCATTTCTGCTCACAGACTATTGGATTGAACTTGGACTCATGGCCAGCCAGACCCTGCAGGGGAGTCTAAGACAAATAGTCACTGGTTAATTAGCTGTGAAACCAGAAGGGAAACATGGGTACTGGGAGAAAATTTAGAGGTCTACACAGGAAGGACAACATAGTAAACTGTGGGAGAAATAACAAGTGGCTGAACTTAGTGGTACTCAGAATGTAGAAAAAGAAATAGTCTTAGTAAGAAAAAAGGGAAGTCTCTGGATTGTGTAGGGCAGTTCACAGAGGTGGAGAGCAATTCTACATAGCCTTATATGAAATGTATCAAAAGAGGTGTTAGATATGTGGGATCCCTCAAAAGACGCCAGAGCTAGAGATACAGATGAGGGAGTCATCAAAATGTGGGTGGTAACTGAAGCCAGGGATATTGATGAGGTGTCCTAGTGAGTAAGATGAACAGGAACTAAAACCAACACCAATGGTAGAAGGAGGGAGAAAAGGGTGATAGAAGGATACAAGAAGGCCCTGCACAGGAGATTGAGAAGAATGGCCAGAGAAGAAAGTCAAGTCCACCTGCCAGGTAAAGTACCTCTACCAGAGAGGGAAGTAAAGTAAGAGTACACCTGAAGCCACAGGTGTTAGGTAGGCGAATCAGTATACTGGTGAAGAGCACAGGCTCTAGAATCTGGGTTTGAGCCCTTGTTCTATCACTTTTATTGCTATGTCGACTTGGATATATTCTTAACTTATTTCATTCATTAACTCAACACGTATTTATGGAGTTCATACTGTGTGCCAAGAATTGTAAAAAGTTCTAAGGATACTGTGATTTAAAAAAAAAAAAGCTGTGGTCTATACTCTTTTGGAATTTACAGGTTAATGGTGAGACAAAAGTTCAACAAATAGCTATCGAAAACTATATAAATATGTATAGGTGGCATAGGATAAGTGGGAAAAGTGCAAGATATGAGAAATTAGAAACAGCATTACCTGTAAAATTGGCATAATAGTAGCTCTAATCTCATAAGATGTTGTAATAATTTATGAGAATATGCAAAAAATGTTTAACATGATGCCAGGTTTATATTAGCTGCTCAATAAATTGTTTGATCTTATTAATATTAATATATTTCTAAAGAGGTTGAAAGAGATGAAGTTATTTATCATGTTACTAAGGATATTTTGCTGTAATTGTATCAACCTCTGTGTTTGGGAAAAACACACTCATCCCTGTGTTTCCTCTACTCTCCACAATACTCTTGACCCTACTCTAAATACTTCATGTCTGACACCTCTCATCATTAAATATGTGAGTGGGGTGGAGGGAAGGTGTTCATCACACCAAGTAATTCCCAGATTCTTCCGACACTAGCTGGGCATGCTATAATTTAACTTAATTCTGACACTATCTACAGGGAGATAGCATCCGATCCCACAGCTTAAGGTCTCAATCCCACAAGACAGCCCTCCTCCCCCACTCCAGATATCAATTACAAGTCAAGGTTGCTACCTATGCTTCTGACTGACTGGCTATAAACTGGAGGATCCCACAGTCCCCTCCTTGGGTTTGATTAATTTGCTAAAGAATCTTACAAAACTCAGGGAAACATTTTATTTACTAGATTACCAGTTTATTATAAAAAGGTATAACTCAGGAACAGCCACATGGTAGATACGCATAGGGCAGTGTGTGGAAGAATGAATGCAGGCATCCACGCCCCCTCCTGGTTTACCTTTCTCTCAGCACCAACCCTGAAGCACTCTGAACCCCCTCCTTTGGGGTTTTTATAAAGGCTTTATTGTATAGGCATGATTGATTATATCACTGGTCAACAGTCCAAGAGTTTTAGGACCTCTGTGCCAGGAACAGGGATGAAGATGAAATACATACTCCTTATTATAAGTCATAATATTACAATGAGACTGAGAAAGTGCAAAGATTACAGGGGCTGGTACTAAATTAATTTACATGTAATATCCTTTCTGCACATTGTTTCTATCTTACAGGAAGAAAACAGTAGAAACAATAGCTAATATTTAATGTGCAATTAGTATAAGATTTACATACATTACCTCATTTAATCTTTGTAACTGTCCCATCAAATTAGTGCTCTTATTATCCTTATTTTGCAACTGAAGAAACTGAAACTTAAAAGAGGTTTGCTAACTCCCCCAATGTCACATAGCTTATAGTGTCAGAGCCAGGATTTTAATCCAAAATCCTTTCTGAGTCCAGAGTCTTTCTCATAAGCATTATAAAATTTTGGGTAACACTCTCAACCATATCAGACTGTAAAACAGTTAATACTATTGATTATCATTTCTCAGTAATAACATTGAGCAAATGGAGACTACATTTTATTCTATATTATTGTGTAGCTCCCTATCTATGCCTGATACTGGACTAGAAGCAGGAAATGCAGCAGTAAATGAAACACATATCATCATCCTCAGGAATTCTCAGTCTGGTTAGATAGTATAAATAGAAGAAATTTACAAAGAATCAGCGAGAAATCTGATTTTTTAAGTAGTCACAAGACCTTTTTACAAGGTGGTTTTGTTTCCCTGATAGGGAAGCAAATAAAAAAAAACAATATTAAAAAGATAAATAACCAATAGAAGAAAAGAGAATGTAATGTAAAAAAAATCAATAAATAGAACAATGGTGGCAATAATAAACTCTACTCACCCAATAAATATCTGTTTTGAGGATCTGTTATACAGTATCTTATTTTACTTTAGGAACAAGGGGATTAAGATGATGCTCTAGTCTCCGTGAACTCCCAGTCAGTCATAGAGCTTGAAATAGCAATCGCATAATGGCAGCAAGTTTAAATTCATGGAAGTTTAACTTCAGAAATGAGAGTCAGATTATGGATTTGCCTTATATGATTTAAAATTTTTTTTCTCTGGTTTAACCTGAGCAAAATTTATATGTTCAATTTTCAGACGCCACCCCCACCCCACCCCCAGCATATACACAAACACATAAAAACTATTCCTTTCATAGTTTTCATGGTTGCTGGTAAAATAAGTGAGCATGTTATTGTTTTTAACAATTATAAAATATGACCTCTTTTGCAGATTGATTTTATTATACCTCAGACTCCTTCTTGAAATAAAATACCTCCCTTCTTTCCTTTTGAACATAACTTAGTCTTCTACGAGGAAGTCCCCTAAGAAAGCAAGAGTGCAGTAAGATAACAGACAGTGACGGCAGATCAAGGCAAATAATAATAATAATGGTGAAAAGAGAACAAATTTATAACAAATAAAATCTTAATCTTTTATTTTTAATAGTTTGATAATATATAATATAAAAATTATTGTGTGATGACAATCTTTATTTCCAAAGTCAAAGAAAATATGAGAGACCTTAGTAAATTCAATTCAAACCAACTCTACTTCATAAATACTTCTAGGACATTCACTTAATTCCCAGTACCATTGTACATATTCCAGGGAATGCAGAATTGATATATGATGTGTCATCTGACATTGTGGAACATATATCCTGACTGGAAGAGAAATAAAACTAATATGGAACAAATAAAAAGTTACATAAATTTAGATACAACTGAGTATCAAGATATAAAGTACAGACAGTAATTACTATGTCAAGGTCAATGAAGGATGAAGCTGTCATAGGCTAGACTAATTAGGAAGACTTCAGGAAAACTTATAGAAAGAGTAGATTTTGAACTTAGGAAATAAGAGGAAGGATATTCCAAGAAAATGTTGAGAGGCGAAAATGGAATTATCATGAATAATGAGCAGCCTTGATATGACTGGAGAGTTTATGTTGGGAAGTTTAGGAGAATAATATTTGATAGGCAAGATGTATGCCAGTTATGGACACTCTCCAATAACACAATGAAGATTTAACTCAGTACGACAAGCGAGAGAGCCTGTTGTAAGACAACTATTTAGGAATTATTTGAAGCTTATGTTGATTTGGAGCAATAGGGAATGATCTCTTTTTGCTAAGTAGAATTACAATGATAATGGTGGGACTTCCCTGGTGGCACAGTGGTTAAGAATCCTCCTGCCAGTGCAGCATGTGTTCAAGCCCCGGTCCGGGAAGATCCCACATGCCACGGAGCAACTACGCCCTTGTGCCACAGCTACTGAGCCTGTGCTCTAGAGCCCGCAAGCCACAACTACTGAGCCCACGTGCCGCAACTGCCGAAGCCCATTGCCGAAGCAATGCCTAGAGCTCATGCTCCACAACAAGAGAAGCCACCACAATGAGAAGCCCACGCACTGCAACAAAGAGTAGCCCTTACTCGCCACAACTAGAGAAAGCCTGCGTGCAGCAATGAAGACCCAACACAGCCAAAAATAAATTAAAAATAACTAAATAAATTTATTTTAAAAAACTGATGCAGTGAAATGATTCCACATATTTGACTCTTAAAAAGACTTATGGAAAAAGTGATAATTTACTAGTGTTCCACCACTATAAATGTCCTGCATGGCTTAGGTTTAAATATTACATTTCTGCTTTGTTTTGTAACGTTTGGCTTTTAAAAACTGATTATGGAAGAAGACCAAAGGGAGCACTTGGTAAATGTTCCTTTCCTGTTCCTGTTAACTCTTTACAGACCCTTGTCTCAACTAACAGCTCATATTCAGTCAGTCATTTTGAATAGAATAAATCCTACATTTTAAGTGAATTAAAACTCTCAGAGGATGATATATTTTTTCATAAAAAAGGAGAAAAATAATGAATCTTCCAATATTTCATGAAATCATAGTATTGTGCTTCTAGGTTGGAACAGAGACCTTAGATATCCTGCCTCAATTTCCAGAAGGCCTTTTGATCACCCTCCTACATTGTCCTGGAAAATGGTCACAGGCTTAGATTTAAACATTCTCACATTTGGTTTATTATTTTAAGGTATTTTTGTTGATAATCAGATGTCCCCACACAACCCTACTCCCAAAAAAGGCCTTCCTGCCATTTCTAACTCTTTATCCTAGTTTAGGGTATGAAGTGGTGTAGGAGCTTTTGAAAAAAGATGAAGAAAGAATTACATTAAGATTAATCCTTCTTCATCATAATAGTCCTTCCGATCATAAATTTTCTTTTCTGTAGATTAAATAGCTCCAGGGTTTTTGTTGTTGTTGTTTACCGTTTCTCATATGAACGCATAAAACCTCCATGACTTTTATAGCCTCTAATGCATGAATAGTAAAAATGTAATAATGATTTGCTGATTGCTTACCTCCTGAATAAAATTCAAAAATTTTAACTTAGCATTGATGATCACAATTTTATCTCAAAACTTAATGGCCGGTTGTCCTATTTTTTTTCCTTCATGCAACTCAAGCTACAGTTAAACAGAGTTTCTAATTCTCCTGATATCTCTGTTTTACAGTTTTTGTCTTCCTTCTTGGAAGACAATCCCACCTCTTTCCTTCTGACTATGTCCTAGTTTATCTACCTTTAAATAACTCAAATTAACTTCTGCTCTCCAAATCTTTTCCTTATCTTTTTTCCTGGAAGAAATTTCTTTTCTTTCACTCCACTAATTTTATCAGCATTTTCTTAAAGCATTTCTCATGTTCTACCTTCTACCACAACCATTTATACACATACCCTATTTCCTTAAAGGGAGAAGAGTGGAGACTCAGTTATAAATAAATGAATAAATGAGTAATTACATAAGCTTTATTTCAAATTCACTTATCATCTTAGTCATACACTTCAAGAAACAATCAAGTTTGTTAATTTTCCATATTGACCCTTAATTTCTATATTCCTTACCTGGCTTTGCACAATGCCCTGAATAGGAACTAAAAAAATATTTTCCCAATTAAATGGTACTGCTAAATATGTTGACCTAACTATAGGAGGCGGTATTTATTTCTAGCAGTTTTATCCCAATTTGATCCCTTATTCCTATATTTTAAGATTTGAGGGAGGGGGATTCTGGAACTTTCAACCAACATGTTAGCTTTTCCTCTCAACTTTAAGATATCTAAAATTTTGATTAGCATGCCATCATATATCCTCAAACAAGTCATTAGTAAAAATGCTGATATACCCTGTGATTTCTTGTTAGAGATATCCCTCTGCGGTGATAATGTATTCATAATCAGAACTCTTAAAATGCAATCATTCCACCATCAAACTATTTGATTATCTTATTCACATATTCCTTTCATGTTCTCAATTTGATTGCTGCTGGGAAGTTCAGCTTAGTCAGGACTTATATTTCTCAAACCCTTTCCATATAGGTGGGGAGCAAAACAGGGCAAGTGACTAGCTCTCACCAATGGAATGAGTTTGCCTGTGGTACACATGACTGCCAGGTTAAGGGTCTTAAGAAGGAGATATTCTTCCCCATTCTCTTTCCTCTTCAGCTGACTTGATGCAGGCTAGCACAGTGAATCTAAAAGTCATTTGTTGAAGTTAGATGAGCCATAAGACGGAGGAAGCCTGGTTTTCTGTAACTGAAAAAAGAGCTGAACTCTTATAACTCTTGAATTCTGCACAAGCAAGAAACAAGCTTCTATCCTGTTTGAGACACTGGGTATTGTTTTTGTTTGTCACAGCAACTATCATTCTATTGGGTTGGCCAACCAATACTAACATGACTGTGCATGCAGTTACCTTTCCCTATATTTCTTCCTTGCTGGCAGAGCCCTCCTTCCTTTATAGAAGCTAAAAATTCCTGATCTTCATATTACCAGTGCTGTTTTGGAGCTAGAGCATGAGCAGGTGACCATTTCTAGCCGAAAAGACCTAAAGTAACATTTTCTTGGAACTTCTGGGAAAGAAATTTCCTAATGAAAAGAAAATGCTCCCAGAGGAGAGGCTCCAGGACTTCTTCTGCAAAAAACATCTTCCTTCCCCTGAGGAGAAGTCCAAAGATAAAGATCATAAAATGACAAAGTAGATGGCTCAAAGGAGGCTGGGTCCTTAAAAATAAACTTCTGTGTTTAAAACTTTGTACTTTTCTCTCAGTCTGGTAATACTATCATAAAATGATATTATTAGTCTAATATGACATTTTTATTTAACTCATTACGTTGCCTTGTGATTACCACTTAATTTTCTTATCTTTCTGTCAATGCTTTTTAAAAATAATTAATTCTAAAATTTTGTTCCGAATCATTGTCAAGGTCACTGGTGTACAGTTTCTTAAACTCACCCTCCGTAAAAACCAGAATACATTGGATAGTATTCAATGACCCTTTGTCTACAGACCTGAAATTTATTCCCTCAACTTTAGTTTGCTTTCTTCAAAAAGCCTTTCACTATGACCAGAGAGGCTAGAAAGATATACAAATTTGGTAGATGACCAAAAAGAATCCAGTCTTATTCTAAGCCACCTGGAGTCTAAAGGATCGTATAAATATTATTCACTAATGGATTACTTTGAGTCAGTGTCAAGTTTATTTTCCTGGGCACCAAGGGTACTCTTTTTAGTTCACTCCTAATTTCCCTGTCTACCTTTCCCTTCCTTGTACTCCCAACTCCCCATGCTGGCTTCATTTTGATTTCACTCCTCCTCTCTTTACTAGAAAACCCCTTTTGCCCTGAGATATTCACCTTTTCATAGTAGTCCTCCTATAAGATAAACAAACCTCTCCTGTATTTAATACTGTTGGTCTCTCATAGTACAACCCTCCCTACAAGGCAGAAGATATGCGAGGGAAAAAAGGAAGATATAGCCCAGGAATCCAGTTATTTATAATTCATTTTTATGTAATGCTTTATTTTTGATTCTGTAAAAATCTTCTGAAATGTGAGATTCCATACAGAAGTTATTTGAGATAAAGAGGCCCTGAAACAGTGTTTCTGAATATTTTCTTTATTTCCCCATGTAAACACAGCTCAAAATTCTGCACTGATTATGGAATGAGTGAATATAATATTGAAAAAAGATCTTTATATAGAATGTGGTATTGCACTAACAACCAGTAGCCATTGCCTACAACTACATTCAAGAATTTTCAGTGGAGAGAGTAGAAGTGATGTTTTCATTGAGAAAAAAAACAATATTTGAGGCAAGTATTATATACCTCATAGGCTGGTATTTTCTCAAAATGTATCACAAATATTATATTTTTAGAAACTATCAAAAACTAATCTGTTTAGCAAAATGCCAATCAAATAATTGCATGAATTTAACTTAAATTGCAGAATTTCAGATAATTCTACAAAATGTAAAATATTTGTCTCATTTGCTAGATATTCCAGAGGATTCAAATATTGATAAGACATAATTCTTACCCTCAGGAAACTTAAAATCTAGTGGATGAAATAGGAGGTACATTAATAAATATAATCCAAGGGAGAAAGGGCTAAATCATTGGATTGAGAAGCAATAATGTTTGGGGAACACAGGAGCAGGAAGAACAATTCCAAGTATGAGTGACAGGGAGGTTAGAGGAGGCTTCATGACCAAGGTAAACTTTGAAAAGGATTTTAGAAGATAGATAAATTTTTTAGAGATTATTATGATGGATGTTACGGTATTATGATTATTATGATGGGAAATGAGGTGTTATTCCAGGTGGAGGGAAGAATGCAAAGACATCCTTGAGACAGAAAAGTAAATAGCAGAATTGGGAATCAATGAATAGTCTCTTAGACTATGTGGAGGGAAATGTAGGCTGAGATCAGATCACAGAGAGACATGACTATCATGCTTAGGAGGAGTGATTTTTTTCCTATAGTTCTATTGGGGATTCATTAGAGTTTTTGCATAAGGCAGTTCCTGAATTTTCTAAGAGAACCTCTCTAGCAGCTGTGCAAAGGAGAAGGATGACACTAGTACGCAACTGTCAGAGCCGGCAAAAGGGTTAGTAAGAACTAAAAGCAACAGTGGGGATACAGAGATTTGCAGGCACTTGTAATGGGAAATAATTATCAGTTTAGGACGAATGGTTGATTCTGTAACTCAGTGTTAACCACAGCTTTGTGTGGATATGGAAATAAAATTCTAAGTAAATCGTTATAACTTCATCTCTGCTAATGAAAACACATTGTCCTAGAAACTAAAACACTGTGAGAATAGCGAGGTGACTTCCTGTTGGTTAATCAGAAATTTTTTAATGTTTTCATTATGCATCCTTATATGAAAGTAATTACAACTTTCTTTCTTTACCTTCACTTTTGGTTTGTATATTTAATTCCAAATCCCAATAACAAAGAAAAAAATTTTAATACTTAAAAATGTAATGGAGTGAAGTATAGTCCTTTCTCACAATTCTGTGTGGCTTACCCAAAGTGTTATTTTATCTTATCGAAGATTTAATATAAAATAAAACATGAGTACATGGATTAAAAGAATAACATCAAGGAAGCTTTCAACTCTTTGACCATGGAAATGAATTCCAAGGACTAAGGGCAAAATTCTTTTTTCTCTCTACTCAAAATTTAAAATTTCTCTTGTTGCCTGTTTTTAAAAATATTTTATTTTATTATTTTATTTTATTTTATCCTTTGATCCCCTTCACCCTTTTCTCCCATCCCTAACCACCCACCTCTGGCAACCACTAATCTGTTCTCTGTATATATGACCTTGATTTTTTTTTTAGATTCCTCATATAAGAAAGGCCATATGGTATTTGTCTTTCCCTGTCTGAATTATTTCTTTTAGCATCATGTCCTTGAGATCCATCCATGTTATCTCAAATGACAAGGTCCCATTCTTTTTTATGGTTAAATAATATTCATTTATATATATATATGCATACCTCCTTTTATCGTGCTTCACCTTACTGCATTTCTCAGATATTGCATTTTTTGAAAACTGAATGTTTTTAGCAACCCTGCATCAAGCAAGTCTATCAGCACCATTTCTCCAACCACATTATTTTCTAAGGTATTTAATTTTTAAATGACATAATACTATTGTATACTTAATAGACTACAGAATAGTGTAAACATAACTTTCATGTACGATGACAAATGGAAAATTCATGTGGCTCACTTTATTGTGATATTAGCCATATTATGGTTGTTTAGGTCTGAACCCACAGTATCGCCGAGGTATGCTTGTACACAATTTGTTTATCCATTCATCCATAGTGGACACTTAGGGTGCGCCCATATCTTGGTTATTGTAAATAGTGCTGCCATGAACATGGGGATATATATATCTTTCAAGTTAGTGCTTTTGTTTTCTTTAGATAAAAGCCTAGAAGTAGAATTGCTGGATCATATGGTAGTTCTACTTTTAATTTTTTGAGGAATCTTCATACTGTTTTTTCCAGAGTGGCTGCACCAATTTACATTCCCACAAGCAGTGCACCAGGGTAACCTTTTCTCCACAACCTTGCCAACATTTGTTATTTCTTGTCTTTGGATAATAACCATTCTAACAGAGGTGAGGTAATATTTCATTGTGGTTTTGATTTGCATTTCCCTGATGATTAGTGACACTGAGCATCTTTTCATCTACCTGTTGGCCATCTATATGTCTTCTTTGGAAAAGTGTCTATTCAGATCTTCTGCCAATTTTTTAATCAGATTGTTTGTTTTTGTTTTGTTTTGTTTTTGCTATTGAGTTGTATAATTTCTTCATATATTTTTGGTAATAACCCCTTATCAGATATGAGATTTGTAAATATTTTCTCCCATTCCATAGGTTGCCTTTTCATGTTGTTTATGGTTTCCTTTGCTGTGCAGAAGCTGTTTAGTTTGATGTAATCCCACTTGTTTATTTTTGCTTTTGTTGCTTTTACTTTTGGTGTTAAGATTTAAAAAAATTATTGCCAAGACCTATGTCAAGGAGCTTCCTGCCAATGTCTTCTTCTAGGAGTTTATGGTTCAGGTATTATGTTCCAGTCTTTAATCTATTTTAGGTTAATTTTTGTGTATGGTTTAAGATGGTGGTCCAGTTTTATTCTTTTGAGTATGGCTCTCCAGTTTTCCCAACACCATTTATTGAAACGATTATTCTTTCTTTGTTCTATATTCTTGGCTCCTTTGTTGTAAATTAATTGACCATATGTGCATGGATTTCTGAGCTCTTTATTCAATTCCACTGATCAATATGTCTGTTTTTATGCCAATACCATACTGTTTTAATTACTATAGCTTTGTAGTAGAGTTTGAAATCTGGGAGGGTGATGCCTCCAGCTTTGTTCTTCTTTCTCAAGATTGCTTTGGCTATTTAGGGTCTTTTACATTTCCATGTAAATTTTAAGGATATTTGTTCTATTTCTGTGAAAAATTACATTGGAATTTTGATAGGGATTGCATTGAATCTGTGGATTGCTTTGGGTAATATGGACATGTTAACAATACTAATTCTTCCAGTTCATGAGCATGGAATATTTTTCATTCATTTATCTTCTTCAATTCCTTTTCTTAATGACATTATTTTCAGTATACAGGTCTTTCACTTTGATTAAATTTATTTCAAGGTATTTTATTCTTTTGATGCAGTTGTTAATGGGATTTGTTTTTTATTTCTCTTTCTGATAGTTCATTATTAGTGTATAAAAATACAAGAGATTTTTGTATTGATTTTGTATTCTGCAACATTACTGAATTTGTTTATTAGTTCTAATAGATTTTTATGGAATCTTTAGATTTTTCTGTATATAATATGGTGTGTTTTGCAAATAGTAACAATTTTGCTTCCTTCTTTCCAATTTGGAAGAAAGAAAAACATTTTTTGCTTTCTTTTACCTAATTTCTCTGTTTAGGACTTTCAATACTATGTTGAGTAAAAGTGGCTAGAGTGGGCATTCTTGTCTTGTTCCTGGTCTTAGAGGAAAATCTTTCAGGTTTTCATCACTAAGCACAATGTTAGCTGTGGGCTTATCATATATGGCCTTTGTCATGTTGAGGTATGTTTTCTATATACCCATTTTGTTGAAAGTTTTTATTGTAAATGGATGTTGCATTTTGTCAAATGCTTTTTCTGCATCTATTGAAATGATCATATAATTTTATCCTTCAGGTTGTTAATGTGATGTATCATAACAGCTGATTTTATGGCTGTTGAACAAGCCCTGCATCCCTGGAATAAATCCCACTCAATCATGATATATGATCATTTTAATGTATTGTTAAGTTTGGTTTGTTAATATTTTGTTGAGCATTTTGCATCTATGTTCATCAGTGAATTTTGCCTGTTATTTTCTTTTCTTTGGCATCTTTGTCTGGTTTTGGTATCAAGGTAATGATGGCCTTGTAAAATGAGTTGGAAGAGTTCCCAGCTCTTCTATTTTTTGGAAGAGTTTGGGAAGGTTGGTATTAATTCTTCTTTGAATGTTTGGTAGAACATCTTATTGTCAGTTTTTTAATTACTAACTTTAGTTAAATAATAAAAGGGACGTATAAATCAAGGTAGTGGGCACGATCTACAGTATTGTCATTACCATGCTTCCACACTAGGAAGATAGCCAGAATCTAAAATTCTGATCCCACATTTAATGGTGAAATATTCAATTACAGTCAATGGGAAATTAATAGACAGCCTAGAAGTATAGAATTAGCAGTTTATATTTCATTAATAATGTTATCAGATCTCTAAGGATCTTTTTGTCCACTAGAGTTAGGAAGGTTTTTGGTTGAAAGGTTTTAAATGAACATTTTGGAGATTCATAAGCATTTATGCAGTCTGTAAACAATTTTTAAGTTCTACCTATTTGAAACACCATCAATTCTATTTAGCTTATTAAATGGATTCTAATCTCTCATGTTATCCTGTCTAAAATCTCTTCAGATTCTCATTCTACTACTTAATATATGAATGACCTCTTATAAAAAGTTAAAAGTTTGTAGAGACTTTAAGTTATCTGAGCCTCAGTTTTCTTGACTATAAAATGAGACTCCAAATGCCCATCTTGCTGGGTAACTGACTGGATTTAGTGAGATGATATAGGTAAGCATGGATTTCAAGGAAAAATAGTGACTATTCTTATGACATTTTCCAATTCTCTTTATTTATACTTTAGATCACATTCCCAAGGGAGTTTCTATTTCATATTTATAACTGATTTTTGGCTAATTGTTTTAAATCTACATTGCCATGAAATGCTAATTTTCTAAAACCTGAATTAAGGTAAGATAGTCTTAAAATTAAAACTGTTGCTTCTTATTTTTCCAATTTCTGAAAAAAAATAAAACTTCCCTTTTCTCTTCTATGATTTTTTTTTCCTATAAATTTGGTTCTGGTAGTGTTTGCTAAGTAAAATAAGCAGATGACATAATAAAGAAACAACTAGAGAATTAAAAGGAATAGAAAAACCAAGGATTGTCATGTCTTAAAAATAATCTTCATTACTTTCTCAATGTAGAAATTTGCATAAATATTTTCTGCTAGTTACATTGTTCCTAGTGTACCTGAAAAAATTATATATATACATATATATATATGTATACATATTCTTATTCCTTGTCCTCAGTAGAGAGCACCATGGCTTCTTGATGCTTTGCTTGTCTTTAAAAATATTCCATAGTTCAGATTTTTCACAAATTCAGAGTATCTCTCCAATTGACATATGTTAATAAGGCTTTTTTTTTTCTAAAGAAAAATGTCTTAGCAGAAGAAATTTTTCTGACAAGACATAGTTGCCTCAGTTTGTTTTTGTTTTTCTTAGTGGTCCATCTTTTAAGGGGATGGTATCAAGAAAAACAAAAACTAAAAACATCCAATAAAATTCAATTTTACTAAGCAGAAAAATTATCAGTTTGTTAGTATGTGCTTTGGTATATTTTTATAATTAAATAATCAGTCATATACATAAATGCCTTCATAGATCAAGAGAAATGTACAGAGCAGAAGGACGTTATTCTTTTAGTCAGTGATGTAATAAGGACAAAGAATTGACCAAAATAGTTTCCAAGAGACTGTTGTAAAACAGATAACAAGACCCAATCTTCCAAAGGTTATATTACCATCCTGCCTTAAACAATCGGTCCCTATGTGAGACAGTGAGCATTTAATGAAGTCTGCTGTCAGAAGATGTAGAAGTCATCCTTTTATCCCATGTATATATCCAAAGAGATGAGAGCTATGAAATCTGCAACCACATGAGACCATGTCACCTCAGAAACAAAAATTCTATCTAAAAAAATCTTTCCCTAAAAGGGACTTTAAACTACTTCCTGATGTAGGGAATCAGGGAATCATTTGACAAATTACATATACAAAGTTATAGCTAATTTCTATAAACTTAAAATAATTGTTGTCCATGTATAAATAAATGTTTTATTTATTAAAAGATTTTATTGAGTATGAGTTCTAATTTATAATGCATTTTGAAATTTTTCTGTATAAACTATTTGTATTCTAGCACTTCTAAAATTATAGCAGCATTCCGTTTAGGAATAAGCTTCCATGTAAGCTTCTGTTTTCTTAGTTTTTTTGCATGAAAGTATAAAATAGACTTTTAAGTTGAATTATATTTAATAGATTACAAAATGGTGAACTATATGGAGTGTGTATTTTAAAAGATAATCACTTTCTGTGATTTATCACCTACCTAGATATTTTAAGACACTGATCATACACCTCCCACTCCCATTTAATAAACAGTTAAACTGAGAAACAGAATTTTCTGTGCACTGAGCATGCCTCCAGACAAGTACACTTCCGGAAAACCTGACTATCGGTCCACCCAGGAAGCCTGGCTGAGCTCCCTTTGCAGGCTTTGCAGTGCATGTGGGTTTGAAGAGCTCCAGTGCTACTTTGCTCAAATCGTTCCACTTGTCACTTTATTGACTCTTCCATTTTCTGCCCAAGAATTCTGAGCTGAAGACAAAAAAAAACAACAAACACAATTTTTCTTAAAATGATAGTTTCGCAAGGAAGTTTCTCATTATAAACATCTAAACTTGGAATCGGCTGGGGAAAAAGAGAATTATATGGAATCTTCTGGAATCAATAGTTGGAGACGAAAAATTTTCTTTGTTTGCAGAACCCTAGATAAAACACTAAGTCCGTAGTAAGGGTTATCATCATTTATTCCCATTGTTTGGTCACCTTAGTGTTGCTTCACAAAACACTTCATTGGTTGGCTTTGATTGTATCTAAGGGGAAAAGCACCAACTTTGGAATCAGAATGTAAGACTCATACAGTCAAGTCAGGATTGAAAAAGAAAATGTACAAAAACTACTTTGCCTAACACCTAACATCACTAATTATCACCACACCAATAACTATAAGCACCAGAAGAATATTTGTAAGCATTGGCCTTGCCACCTACTAGATTTGTGGTACTGAGCAAATTATTAAATCTTCTGAACCTCAGTTTCTACTCCATAAACTGGGCAGAATATCTACCTGAAAGGCTGCTGGGAGAATAAATCTGGCCTGTTTTTTGGCGAGTTCCCAGTAAATTGAAACTGCTATTTATTGTTAGAGTAGGGCAAAGGGTTGATGGAGTTCCCACTAGGATGAGGGAATTTGTGGTATAGATAATAGTAGACCCTTTTAAAAAGTTAGTTTATTACTTGAAGCTCTCAGAAAAGGCAAGGGAAAAGAAAGATGGAAAATGAAGGGAAAAAGCAGCATTAACATACAGTATATAAAATATATTCCTTAATCAGCCATCCATATTTATTAGATTTTTAAAAAGCATCCGGTGCCTTAAAAGGTTTTTGAGAGCTGCGCTATTTTTAATAAAGTCTCATGTGAAGCACCAAATAAGCTCTTAAAAAGCCTAGAAGTGCAATTCCATTCAATTTCTATCAATAGGAATTGCCCAGGTGTAATGTGTTTCATGCAGCGCGTTTCCAGGGAATAAACCCACTGCATTCTTCACCAGGGAAGATATCGAGGTGCCTTTCTTGGGGAGCCTTCCCAGAGTGTGTTGGGAAAGATCAGAAAGCAAATATGGAAATCACTAGCATCTTTTGATTTTAAAACGTACCTTGTTGTACATTTAGCTGGTTGACTTACAAATGAAGAAGACGCCAGCAAAGCATCAAGTCTCATTGAGTAAGACTTCTAAAAAGTACTCTTTTCTTCCTCGGTGTAACACAAATAGCTAAACTGTTACTAGGTGTTTTTCTCTCTTTTATGATTTTCAGAGAGGAAATAGGTGAATTTTTGTAAGCAGACCAGTTTTTGAAACATAGTATGTTTGGGATTTTTTTTTTAATAAACATTTGGTTTCTTTCACAGAAAATTTGCTCTTATGAATTAAAAATGCCTACCTTGTCTTTTTAACAGCCATGTTACTAGTGTGTCCTTGATGTGAGAGGAGTGTTTCATAATTAACTATATATACATATACTCAAACCTAAATTTAGCCTAAATGAATTTTCAGAAAGTTGTAAAATACTGTGTTCAGATTCTGTTCTCTCCAGTGGATTAATCTGAAAAACAACTGGGACTCAATTTAGAATTTCCTGGCAGCAAGCAAGAGAAATGTCACACTCACAGCTTCACTTTATTGAAGGCCCTCTTAGGAGTCCAGTGGAAAGAACTGTATGTGCCTGGTAGCCAGAGAGCAGTGGGAGGTAATATGTAGTTTATTAATGTGTCTTTGATTTTTTTCATAGTGTTGATGCCTCGTGTTAAAATCCAGGACCTTGATCCAATTTTCCCCTCTCCCTCCCTCTAATGGAAAAGAGCTATGAAAAACAGATAAAGTTAACAAGATGTTGCATAAAATCAAAGTGCATTTCAGTAATCCCAAGATATTCAATACATTCCATTTGCTTGTGCATTGGAATGGCTCAGTAAATTATGTTCCACTTGTAAATATTGAATTTTAATATCCAACTGCCAACAGTGCACAACATTCTGTATACATTAGACAACATTCTTGTCCTCTGGAAGCTTAAGTTTTGTAAAACTGAAACTAATAATTTGTTTTCTTGGTGTTTTTCTTATTTTGCATTTTATTAACATGGCAAGAGCCATGCATTTATTAGCTGTATATTGGATCTGAGTCCCTTTATCCTTTTTATTGAATTGGACTAGATTTTTGAGAAATCGGGGTAAAAATGTGTATTAGGGTAAATGTGAACCCAGGGATTAAGAAAATTGTAGAGCTAAATAAGAGATAGATTCTGATATTTTAGTGACTAATAAAGTATTGAAAATAATTTTGACAACAGATGCCAAATAAAATTATAGTAGATTTCCTTCTGTGTTCTATCAGTAAACTCAAGAAGCAACCACCAAAATGTCAATGAAACATAAGACTTTTGTTAAAATACTAACTGGATTATGAAAGATTAATTATGTTATTTGGTGCTTTACTAGAAATATTTCAGGGGGATGAAATGAAGGAGAGTAAATGGAGATATGTCTAAAACTTAATTTTCATCTATTAAGACACTAACTGTCTGGTCTTCAATATTATATTACCAAAGTATAAACTACTAGTTCTGAAGAAGGGTTTTGGGGAAAACCTAGACCTAATGGCAACAAAGTACTCACCATTCTCAGGTTACTGGTAATCGGGCGATAAGTTTTATTTTGTTTTTGGTATGTTTCATAAACTAGTGTTTTGGGGTTTTCTTCGTATGCTGACTAGAAAAAAAATTATTTCAAGAAATATTATTTTTATAATATTCTCTTTAGAACTATTTTCTGCCCCTTCTATTCATTCTACCAATGCTTAAATTCCAACCCTCATTCAACACTATTTTTCAACACTATTTTTCATCTGTCATTCCCCTGTATTTTGGAGCAATTTTGTTCCCTGGCTTACGTAATTCCAGGTTGTCATGATAAAGTATGGGTCTCTACTCAATGCCCAAAATAGGTAAGGGAATAGCCAAATTCATCTGCTAACTTCCTTATGTTTTTGTTTTGCTTGAAAAAATTTGATGATGCAACAATACTTAAGAGAGATGATCCTTGCTCACTTCTGAAGGAGGGTCTGCTACCAAGGCTCTGCTGAGAGGCAGGTGATTCGTTTTGTATTACATTTGGTCAAAATACTAAAACAAGATTGGGAAGAGACTGAGTTGAGGCCACAAGAAGTCAAGATCCATTTGCAAGTTTAAATTATGAAACAATAGAAACAATGACTAAATAGAGAAGTTGGTCTTCAGAGGAAAATTAAATAGAAATGTGGAATCTGAAAGAGGGAAAGAGAGACAAAGGAACAGAGCATGAGCATGGCTTTGTAGACCGTGGAAGAAGTATGGGAAGAATGGTTGCTTTATTTCCTGATGACTTCTGTTTTCACATTCCAATATATGTGACCCTTTTAAAACTTTTATTGAAGTATAGTTGATTTACAACATTGTGTTAGTTTCTGCTGTACAGCAAAGTGATTCAGTTATATATATGTATCCATTCTTTTTTTATATTCTTTTCCATTATGGTTTATCACAGGATATTGAATATAGTTGCCTATACAGTAGCACCTTGTTGTTTATCCATCCTATATATAATAGTTTGCATCTGCTAACCCCAAACTCCCAATCCACCCCCTTAACCCCCCTCCCCCTTGGCAACCACAAGTCTGTTCTCTATGTCTGTGAGCCTGTTTCTGTTTCGCAGATAGGTTCATTTGTGTCAATATATGTATCCTTTTATTCAACTCCTTTTTACTTGAGGTAATTTGAGTCATTATTTTTACAATTAAAAAAATAAAAAACCTTAGAAAAAACAACTCTGGACAATGAAAAACTGAGTCTTAAAATGTTAAGTTAAATCGGAAAATCATAGAGTTATAGAACCATAGATATCATCTTGTACCATCTTAAAATGTAGCAAATGGAGGTTTAAAAAATATTACAAATGTACTTAAAATGACATGGTAAAGATTATATAAATAAATAAGCAAATAAATAAATAAATGCGTATATAGGACATCTACACTTTATGAAACATTTCAATGATTTTTACCGATAATTTTTAGGGTAGGAATCAGCATGCCTACTTTGCAGATAAGGAAATTGTTATTTGCCCAAAATTACGTAACTGATGTGTAGAAAAAAATGGAAATCCTTTCATTTTTCTACCAAATTAAAATTCTGTGTAAATCAATTCATGAGTGTTTTGTTGACTATAGTTTTCTCTGTTACTATAGCATGTCATCCCTCTAAAACTAACCAAATGTATTGTAAAAAATAATAACACCACACATATCTAGAAAATATTTGTTTTTTACATCTGTACAAGGGATTTACTTAAACATTCTCATAATAATTTGGTTTGGATGATAATGAGGATGATGATGGTAATTGTGGTAGTGGTAGTGGTGATAAATGCCTAAATGCCTATTACACATCTCAAAATGAATGTTCCTCAGGTACCCTTCTGGGAATTTCCAAAACAGGAATCATCTTGTATCCAAATGTACACTCTACCTATAATTCCAAAGCTCAGAAACTGAGGGTTGTTCTTGCCTCCTCTGCTTAATTCATTCAAGTCATCCAAAGAGTCACCAGTCCTTTACACAATCTGTCTTCGAAAGGTATCTTGGACCAGCTGCCCATATGCATGCCTACTAAAGTACCGCCTCTGTTTAGACCATCAGCATCTCTCTTTTGAATGTCTGAGTGAACCTGCTAACTAGACTCCCTGAATCCAGCCTCCCCATCCCAGAACACAATGCTTATTAATCTTTTTCACCCCTGGGTAGAGTGAGCTATCTCAAATGAAATTTGAAAATTTTATACTCCTGCTTAAAATGAAGTGTACTGGTTAAAATCCATAGTCCTTAACATGAATTGCTAGGTTTCATTTGACTCTCTCCCTCTACTCTATCCTCATTCTAGCCCTAGCAAACTGTACTACACTCTCTCCGACCCCTAGACATCTGAACTTTCAGTTACCCCCAATATTACTATTACCACTATTGCTAATGACCACTCTGGCTGCCACTGCTGTTTTTGCTACTATTACTAACTACTACCACCACCACTCTATTAGTCAGAATCAGAAAAGCCAAATTAACACAGTTTTATTCTCCAAAGCAAAAGCTCAGAAGTAGGGTTTTGAGGGCTCCTGTGGCAAACTATGAAATGAAGGATTTACACCCCTTTTTTCTTAAAACTCTACCATCCATTTTATGGTCTAAAATTGTTCCTTATTTTCCAGCCATTATGTCCATATTCCAATTAGCAGGAAGAAATAAAAATTGCTTTCTCCCACATCTCCCACTGGCCAGAATTTATTCACATTATCATTCCTAAGACCTAAGGTAGGTAGGGAAACAATCATAATTTCAGAAGATTATATGCTCAACTGGAAACTTTGGGTTCTTTATTAAAGTGGAAGTGTAGAGCATTTATTGGTAAGATAACTAAACATCTCTACAGCTATCACATATTGAATATTTATTCTAAAACAGACACTTTAATGCATATTTTATAGTTATTATCTAAGTTACTCGTCATAACACCTTTCAAGGGGAGATACTATTATCCCCATCTTACAGACGAGGAAACTGAATCTGAAAAGATTATATAACTCACCCTATGTCATTCTAGTAAGTGCCAAATATGGAATTCAAACTAAGATTTGACCTCACATTCGATGTTCTTGCCATTATACCAGGTTTCCTCCTCTTTCTTTGTTAAATGTTAAGTCCTGTACCAGGCACTGAGGATACAGAAGTGAAGCTTGTGTTCAAAGAGAGCAAATCTGGAAGACTGAGGCATAAAATCAAGACTGCTCCTTTATGGAGCTGGGTAAGTAGATAGGAGTCAGAAAGGGATTCATGGAATGTATGAAGCTCAAACTTGCTGTTCTGTATGCCTAGAAAATGGCTCTTTCCTGTTTACACAAGCACTGCCCTATTGACCCAGCCAACTCCTACTCATACGTCAACTCTCAGCTCCGACATCAGTGGGTCTGGGTTAGGAGTACCTACTATGAGTTCTCTTAGGCCCTTTGCACACTTCCATTGCAGTATTTACCTAACCAAGTCATAATTCATTTTGCACAGGTGGTATCTTCCAGCACATTGATATCAGGGACTTTTTATATCATTAGCACCTAAGACAGTGCCTTACACGTGGAGGTAAATTGTTTTCAATGTGAAAGATCTTTTGGAATATGAGTCATCACAAACGAATTTATATATACGTGTACACACATATACATATATACACATATACGTACACATATACATATACATGTATATATATAAAATACTTTATTGTACTCCAATGAAATAAAAGTATAAATTTTTTGTTAGTACATAATTTTAAACTTTATTTTCTTTAACTTTTCTTTAAAATTAAGAGGAATTTTATTTCTTCCGCAGATGCAAACTTAGACCTGGAATATGCTCCAAATTTAGTGGCACAATTAAACCATATTTATTCTCTATAAATGAGGTATTCATAATTTTCTATAAGCTTAATTATCATTTGTGCCTAAAGATAAACATCTTCATCCAAATGATTGATTTTAATTTTCTAAAGTTAGAGATACGTTAAAATAACAATATTAATGGAGAATGTAAAAAAGAGTGAAAAAATTATTCACTATCTTCACTCTGTGTGTATGTGTGTGTGTGTGTGTGTGTGTGTGTGTGTGTGTGTGTGTGTGTGAAAGTATTTGCTGGTACTTTGCATACACAAATTTGCATTTTGGACAGTTACACATGCAGTTGTTGTTGATTTTAATGCTGGCATCTTCTATATTCTGGGTTATATTGAGAAAAGTTCTTGCAATAGAGCAAATTGTACTCAGTGTTTCAATATATCTTGACCTTTTAGAAGAGACCCAATTGAAAAAGGATCAGTTCTTGGACAAACTTAATTTCCTAATAAGCTTTGTCTTGTTTCTCTTGAACTTTTTCTACATTGTGATGTTAAAAGGTGTAATTTTGCCCATTACAGATCTAAGATACTTGAGGGAATTATAAGAGCTTTTCCTTTCCTTTCCTTTCCCTTTGTTTCTGTGTTTCCTCCCTTCCTTCCTTTCCTTCTTCCCTCATTCCTTCTTTTCTTTCTTTTTTATAACTAAGCAGAGCTACAGCATTAGAAATTTTTGCTTTCCAAAATTAAGTTTTTAAAATGAAATAAATTTAAAGTAAGTTTATAATGCAATATATGACACATTTATTTAAGTAAATATATCTTTAATAATGAACGATGTCCTTTTATTCAAAAGTACCTTTATAACACCGTTTAAGCCCAGCGACAATTTCTTGAGATGGAATTGTTCTCTTTACAGATGAAGACATTAAGTTTCTGAGAGAATATATTTTTGATTGAATTTCCAAAGTTGCAAAGCCATCATCAAACCCTCTTTTTTCAGACAAAAAGTCCAGGGCTCTTTCTAGTCCATAAGGGTGAATGCATCTTGACTCACATTTTAAGTTCAGTACCTGCTACACCCCTTCAGCTTAGCTCAATCAGTGCTAAAAAGCTTTCATGCAGGGTGTCTCAGTCATCTTCCTAAAGTTTGTCAAGTTTTATTGTTAGCCTAAACCTCTCATTTTACAGACAAGGAAATTGAGTCTCACAGAGTTACCATTGGCTTACACCTTGGCTGGCTGTGCTTTTTTCTGGACAAAGAAAACTTGTTATTAGCTGTCGTGGGGGTGAGGGGTATTTTGCGTGGTGCTGGGTTACAGAATTTAGCATATGCATCACTTCTCAGTCATTATTGGGTTTTTTTGGGGGCCGCACAATGGGGCATGCAGGACCTTAGCTGCCCAACCAGGGATAGAACCGTGCAGTGGAAGCACGGAGTCGTAACCGTCGGACGGCCAGGGGAGTCCCTCAATCATTATAATTTTAGAAAGAGTGTATCATGTCAAGTTCCAGGATATTTGCTTCCCTCCATAAACCTGAATATGCTCATCATGTACTCTCTCAAACTAATTTAGATAAATGCTTATTTCCTAAGCTGACCGTTCTTTACATTAGGTTTAAGAGCTAATTTTCTGAGACCAACATATCACTTACCCGATGAAAAAAGTCATAAATGGAAAAATTTCTTGTATCTATGCCCTGCAAATGCCTAACCTAAAAATACAAGCATTTCCCTTAATCTGATGCAATCCATTTCCATGAATCTCTCTAATAACAATGATGGCATGCATTCTGCCATTGCATGTACCAGGCTATTTTTCCTGAATACTGCCACTCCACTGGGATCAATAAAGAACACTATTAAGGGAGAAGTGTAGGAAGTTCAAAAGGAGCCAAATATGAGAAAAAAATAACAGTCGATCACTTTGGGAGGTAGGCACATGCTTGTTATATTATCCATTGTACTTGTCAGTATACCGTTTTTTTGTTTTTTGTTTTAATTAAAGAAGGAAAGAAATGGAGAGACGTACAACCGTGAGGCAGGAGTAAGGATGGGTTCTTATGGGATGACACTACTAAGAAATAAGCCAACAGCCTTGAAATAGGCTTGCAGATGCCATCAATATCCCTACAGTTCATCTAGACCCTTGCTATTAACCCCAGGGGGGTGGTCCCCACAGGCAAGTACTCCAGGTCAACAGTGTGTTTAGCTGGGAGGTACTTTTATCCTAGAAGTCTCAAGCGAGGACCCACTGGGGACCCACATTTATAGGTGTTACAACCCAACTTTTCTGTCTATGTGTGCATATTTATTTATGTGTGTTTGTTTCCGATGATCAGTCTTCCATAGAGACAAATGTCTTAATAATAATAAAATATTCCAGTAATATTAAATCTTTCTATACAGCACAAAGAGCTCACAGAGGCTTGCCTTGATACTGGTCACCTTCTAAGATCCTAAGCAAATCATTTCTTTAAAACAATTAATGATTCTGGAAATCCAGAGGACACAGCTTAATTTTTGTTGTCGTTGTTGTTGTTTTGTATCAAATTCTTACATTTTAATTCTAACCTTTATTTTATGATAATGTAGATATGGAATTTTAAACTGCTATTAAATCAATCAAACCTCCTATTTTATATTAATTTAAGAAGAATCAATGTCTGACTGGAACTACTCCAGAAATATTTAATTAATCACTATCTTGCTCAAGAGAAACCTTTGTCAGAAATCATTGATTTAGTATAACATTAAATGATGAAAAGGGAAACCTCGCACAGAGAGCGTTCCACTACAAGCTTTAAAGATTCTGTTTTCTCTGAGAAGACAAGTAGGGAGGTCTAATCAATTTCAGAAAGTTGAAAAATTTAACCATAGGTGAAATTCTACTTGGAAACATTTTTTTTGCTGCTGTTGAAATAAATTCAGCCAAAGGAAATTCCAATAAAAAGAAAAAATTAATTCTAGAAAACATAGTGGAAAACAAGCCCAAAGGCTATGTTCTCATTCAGTCTTATTTAATCAATTATTACATATAAAAAACAAAGAAATAAACAAACATATAGCATTGATCAAGCCTTTCCTTTATTTTTTCCAGCTTTATTGAGATAGAGTTGACATAAAACGTTGTACAAGTTTAAGGTGTACAGGGTGATGATTTCATACACTTATATATTGCAAAATGATTACCAAGTTATGGTTAGTTAACACTTCCATCACCTCACATAATTACCATTTCTCCTTTGTGGTGAGAAGACTTAAGATTTACTCTCTTAGCAACTTTCAAGTATACAATACAGTATTAACTATAGTTACCATAATGTATATCTCCAGAATTTATTCATCTTATAACTGGAAGTTTGTACCCTTTGACCATCTTCACCCCTTCCACCCCTCTTCCCATTCCTGTCCTTGGCAACCACTCATCTACACTTTGGTTCCATGAGCTTGTTTCTTTTAGATTTCACATATAAGTGAGATCATGCAGTATTCATCTTTCTCTGTCTGACTTATTTCATTTAGCATAACGTGCACAAGGTCCATTCATGTTGTCAAAAATGGCAGGATTTTCTTCTTACTTTATGGCTGAATAAAATTCCACTGTGTATATGTACCACATTTTGCTTATCTGTTCATCTGTCCCCAGTTAGGTTGTTTCCATGTCTTGGCTATTGTGGATAATGCTGCTCTGAACTCGAGGGTGCAGATACCTCTTTGAGATCGTGTTTTCACTTCCTGCAGATATATACCCAGAAGTAGAATTACTGGATTATATGGTAGTTCTATTTTTAATTTTTTGAGGACTCTCCATACTGGTTTCCAGAGTGGCCGCACCAATTTATCTTCCCAACAGTGCACAGGGGTTCCCATTTCTCCACATCATCACCATTACTTGTTATCTCTTGTCTTTCTGATGATAGCCATTCTAACAGGTGTAAAGTGGTATTTCATTGTGGTTTTGATTTGCATTTCCCTGATGATTAGTGATGTTGAGCACCTTTTCATGTACCTGTTGGCCATTTGTATGTCTTCTCTGGAGAAATGTTTATTCAGTTTCTCTGCCCATTTTTTATTGGATTGTTTATTTTTTGCTATTGATTTGTATGAGTTCCTTATATAGTTTGCATATTAACCCTTTATTAGGTGATTTGCAAATTTTTTCTTCCATTCAGTAGTTTGCCTTTCCATTTTGTTGATGGTTTCTTTTGCAGTGCAAAAGCTGTTCCTTAGTTAAGTGTGGAGATTTGCTGCTTTCCTATCTCCATGGTGAGAATCTCAAGGCAGACTGTTGCTCAGGAATTACACTGTGACTATGACCAAAAGTCATAACTGTAAATCTAAAGTGTAGTCCAAACATAAAATCCATGAAAATCCACAGTTTTATGGTATAAATATGTTTGTAACTCTAAGGCACAGCTAGATCTTCTAGGGGGCTCAGTGGCTCCTTTTTGTTTTGTTTTGTTTGTTCTTGAACGTAATCAAAAGTCTTTGGTTACATGAATAAACTACACTGTGTCCTCCAGATTCAAATAGCTCATTCCAACCAAAATTTAAATGCAAGACACTCTGAAATTGCATTCATCAGTGGATCTTCAAAATAATACCAATAAAAACAATAATAAAGCCCTTTAAGAAGATTGCTCTACTTAAAATTTTTATAACAGATAAGCAAGTTCACTTAAAGATTCTTAAGTGTTTTAGAAAAGTCTCTATGCTTAGGATGAATTTAACCAAATGGTAACTATTGCCTGTTAAGTGAAGAATAGTATGTTAATTATAATGATAACAACAGCTAAAATTTATTGATGTCTTAATTTATGCTAGGCATTATGTTAAGAAACTGACATGGAGTCTGTAATTTAATGGAATAGCTCTATTAGGTAGTAGTACACCTAAGAGCTACAATCATTAAACCCATTGTAAGTGAAGGAAACAGAAACTTAGAGAAGTAAAATAATTTGCCCAAGATCACATGAGAATAAGACGGTGGTGTTAGCATGTGTGCCTGAAGAAGTCCGGAACCCGCGCGTGTGCCTGCTTTTATCCCAAGCAAAATGGGTTTATCATTGAAATGCACTGAGTACTTACATACCAAGTATAATTTTACTAAATACTTTATACTGGTCAAGCTAAGAGGGAAAAAATACGTAGAACTTTAATGACACCTTGCCCACCAAAGCTCTAGTTATAAGAGTTTTGGAAATAAAAACACCTGCCAGGCTTTTCCTTTGTGTTATTGGGCCTGCAAGCTACATCTGGAATCACAAGGTATGTAATTGTCCTGTGTCTTTTGTGTTTGTTTGTTTTAAGAGCCCAATCAAGTTACTCAGCATTCCACCCTTCAGGGCTCTGAGCAGTGGGTGTAGGCTGGCATCAGCCACACTCACATTCTCTGATAAGTGCACAACTGCTCTCTGAGAATATTTCTGACCTTAGGGAGGAAATCTTCCCCACTTTTGAACTCCAGGAGTCCATGTTACTTGCAACTTCTGCTTAATGGTAACAACTAGTTCCACAGTTATTTTAAATACACAGGCTACCCTAGCCTTTAAAAGTGTTCAAGACCCCAAATCACATTTTTAAAAAATATAAAACACAACAATAAACTAGTTAAACTTTAATATAAAGTCCCATTGTTATTTAAACACTAGAAAGTCTTATTTTTGTTAGTACATTTTAAAAATATTTAAAAGCTGACTATTACTGCTTCAAAAATTCTGCCAAGGTCTATAGGGCAGTGTTATATTATTTTAAAAGAAGACAGTAGTCTGCAGGATCCAACCTGGAGTTCTTTTTTTTTTTTTTTTTCTGAGAAGTATAATACATTTTTTGCTGAAGCCAAGATAAAAGGAAAACTTCTTTTGTTAATTGGTGAAACACAAGTTGTATCATATGTGAATATAAGTGTTTAAATATATTTTTTAATGAAATAAAATACTTAGGAATAAACCTGACCGAGGAGTTGGAAGACTTGTATTGAAGATAATACAAAGAAATGGAAAGATATCCCATGCTCTTGGATTGCAAGAATTAATATTGTTAAAATGGCCATACTACCCAAAGCAATCTACAGATTTAATGCGATTCTTATCAAATTACCCATGACTTTTTTCACAGAACTAAGACAAATAATCTTAAAATTTATATGAAACCATAAAAGACCCAGAATTGCCAAAGCAATCCTGAGGAAAAAGAACAAAGCTGGAGGCGTAACCCTCCCAGACTTCAGACTGTACTACAACGCTACAGTAATCCAACAGCGTGGTATTGGCACAAAAATAGATATATAGATCAATGGATCAGAATAGAGAGTCCAGAAATAAACCCATGTATTTATGGACAATTAATCTTCAGCAAAGGAGGCAAGAATATACAAAGGGGAAAAGACGGTCTCTTTAGCAAGTGGTGTTGGGAAAGTTGGACAGCTGCATGTAAATCAATGAAGTTAGAACACACCCTCACACTATACACAAAAATAAATTCAAAGTGCCTTAAATACTTTAATATAAGACATGACACCCTAAAACTCCTAGAAGAAAACATAAGTAAAACATTCTCTGACAAAAATCATACCAATGTTTTCTTAGGTCAGTCTCCCAAGGCAATATAAATAAAAGCAAAAATAAACAAATGGACCTAATCAAACTTATAAGCTTTTGCACAACAGAGGAAACCATAAACAAAAGAAAAAGACAATCTACAGAATGGGAGAAAATATTTGCAAATGATGCAACCAAAAAGGAATTAATTTCCAAAATATACAAACAGTTCATACAACTCAACAACAACAAAAAAACCCCAATCAAAAAATGGGCAGAATAACTAATTAGACATTTCTCCAAAGAAGACATATAGTTGGCCAACAGGTACATGAAAAGATGCTCAACATCACTAATTATTATAGAAATACAAATCAAAACTACAATGAGGTACACCTCATTACCAGTCAGAATGGCCATCATTAAAAAGTCTACAAATAACAAATTCTGGAGAGGGTGTGGAGAAAAGGGAACCCTCTTGCACTGTTGGTGGGAATGTAAATTGGTGCAGCCACTATAGAGAACAGTATGGAGTTTCCTTAAAAAACTAAAAATAGAGTTACCATATGATCCTACAATGTCACTCCTGGGCATATATCCAAAGAAAACTCTAATTCAAAAAGATACATGCACCCCAATGTTCAGTGCAGCACTATTTACAATAGCCAAGACATGGAAACAATCTAGATGTCCACTGACAGATGAATGAATAAAGAAGATGTGAGATACACGCACACACACACACACACACACACACACACACACACAGAGGAATACTACTCAGCTATAAAAAAAATGAAATAAGGCCATTTTCAGCAACATGGATGGACCTAGAGGTTATCACACTAAGTGAAGTAATACAGAAAGAGAAAGACAAATACCATATGATTTTACTTATATGTGGAATCTAAAATATGATACAAATGACTTATTTACAAAGCAGAAACAGACTCACAAACATAGAAAACAAACTTATGGTTACCAAAGGGGAAAGGGAGTAGGGGAGGGATAAATTCGGCATTAGTAATTAGCAGATCAACAAGGCCCTACTGTATAGCACAGGGAACTACATTTAATATCCTATAACAAAACATAGTAGAAAAGAATATGAAAAAGAATATATATACATGTATAACTGAATCATTTTGCTGTACATCAGAAACTAACACAACACTGTAGATCAACTATACGTCAATAAAATTTTTTTAGTCTGTCATACAGAGTGAAGTAAATCAGAGAGAGAAAAACAAACACCATATGCTAACCCACATATATGGAATCTAAAAAACGGTAGTGATGAACCTGGTGGCAGGGCAGGAATAAAGACGCAGACGTAGAGAATGGACTTGAGGACACGGTGGGGAGAAGGGGAAGCTGGGACTAAGTGAGAAAATAGCATTGACGTATATGCACCACCAAATGTAAAATGGATGGCTAGTGGGAAGCTGCTACACAGCACAGGGAGATCAGCTCGGTACTGTGTGACCACCTAGAGGGGTGGGATAGGGACAGTGGGAGGGAGACTCAAGAGGGAGTAGATATGGGGATATATGTATACATATAGCTGATTCACTTCATTGTACAGCAGAAACTAACACAACATTGTAAAGCAATTATCCTCCAATAAATACTTTTTTAAAAATCAGCATTTTTTAGGATTATTAATTTTCTTAGTCAGCTGTTCTCTATAACATAAAGAATTGACTTGAGACAGTTGTCCATATGGAGTTCGAGCTATAGCTGAATAATTACCCTCTATTTATTGATGGTAAATATTTTGTCTTTTCTTTGAGTACAAGGTACTTTACTAAGGTTTAGCTAGAAGTAAGTAGCAATGGGTAACTGGAATACAGAGGTACTCTTGAAAGGGTTAGAATAATGCCTAAATTATAACTGATTCTGCTTCCTTTTGCTAAATCCTCCAAAATCAAGATACATTTTGTTACTATTTTAATATTTATCAATTTATTCATTCATTTGATAAATATTGATTGAGTGCCTGATATATGACAGGTGTTGCTCTAGGCACTAGAGATGCATGAGTGAACAAAATAAACCAAAACTCCTGATCTCATGGAACTTACATTTTAGAGGAGTAACACAGATATTTTACAAGATAAATGAAAAATTAAATCATAGGACATTTTGTTAGCTGACAAGTGGCAAGGGGAAACATAACACAGGAGAGGGACACAAGGAACAAATATTGGAGAAGGTCGAGATGCTGTTTTAAAAAGCTAATAATCACAGATGTAGAGAACAAACGTATGGACACCAAGGGGGGGAAGGGGCAGGGGGCGTGGAGGGATGATTTGGGAGATTGGAATTGACATATATACGCTAATATGTATAAAATGGATAACTAATAAGAACATGCTGTATAGAAAATAAATAAATAAAAATTAAAAAAAAAAAAAAGCTAGCAAAGAAAGTCCTTTCCGAAACACTGACATTTGAGCAGAGAACTGAAGGAAATGAAGGAGAGACTCATTTAGATTCCTGAGGGAAGAGGCTCCAGAAAGTTTTTATTTTACATGGTGACATTGGTCTAAGTTACTTCACCTAAAGAAATTTTATATTCACTTCTTTTTTTCAAGAGGGTTAAAATTAGGAATGTGAACTAACATATGAATCCTTTAAACTATGAATTCCTTGATGACAGGAACAATGTCTTACTCGTTTTTTTCTATCCTCAGAGTCTGGCCCAGTGCCTGGCATAATAAATGCTCATTGAAAGCAGCAAGGAAGAGAGATGGAAAAGAAAAATATATATATATATATCTCACTTGTTTTTTCTTTATTTCCCCCATAGTCCTTAGTTTATTTTAATCCCTTGAGTATTCACTGGATGCTAAGAGTGTGTACATCTCTACCAAATCCCCATATCTGCTTCCTTCATTGCTCTTATCACAATCTAAAATATCTTGTTTACACATGTATTGTGTTGTCTGTCTTCCTGACTACAATGGAAATATCAAGAGGGGATGTATCTTGTCTATCATATTAAATCCTGTACTCTAAGGACCTTGCACATAGTATATACACAATGGATATATCTGGAAGGAAAGACGGAGGGAAGGAAGGAAGGAAAGAAGGAAGGGAGGGAGGGAGGGAGGATGGAAGGAAGGGAGGAAAAGTTTTAAAAACAAAAGGTAATAATATATCTGTATATGCCCTGGAAGCCTTATTTTCTTTGTAGACTATTAAAATTTATTCAGTCTTTCAAAGAATATGTTCTTAAGTGATGTTTTAATATGCATGATTGGCCAAAGCCCAGTTGCATAACAAAAGATGGTTACATGTTTTTCTCAAAGTGTGCACCCCTATAGGGCTTTCATGCCTAATAAGGGTACAGAGTAGTTCAGCCCCTAAATTGCATTAAAAAAGGCAATTTACAGAGATCCATTAGTATTAACAAGCGTGGGAAAATTGAATTGATTAGTGACTTTGTAATCTTTTTTTGAATTGTTGAGATACGTAATAAAGACATTAGTCATGTGGAATATAAGTAACTATGTAGCTCTAATCCAGCAAATTTGTTTTGTTGATACCTTTAATCAATACTTGATTACCTTTCCACATTGGTCTTATTTTTTTAATCTGCCACCATCATTTTTCAATATCATTACAATCATTCAGCTGTTGAGATATTTTTATATTTTACCACTTGAAAGAAAATCAATCCACAATCTTTATTAAAGACATACTATGTGCAAGGAGCTATGTGAGGAAGAGGTTATCAGTATTTGAAACATAGCGAGTTCTCAATTTAGGAAATTTAGAACCATCTCCGTAGTGTGAATTAATCATAAGCAGCAAGTTAGTAAACAGTCAAGTGATACAGAATTTGTGGTCTTCAGCTGGGAAGTTATCAGGATTATAAATTTAGAAACAAAGCATATGAGGAGAAAATTTCATGTACTGGGAAACAGAAAAATCAGAAGCACAAATAAGAGAAAGTTTCAGATATTTGCTCGAACAGGATATAGAGTAATGGCTAGGGGGAATATTTGAAGATGAAATCAGAAATTGGGTTGCAGTTAGTTTAAGGGGATCCATAATGGTTGAGTAAAAGATTTTAACTATATGCAATGGCATAAAATCCAAATAACTTCATAAAAATAAAGACTTACAATTCCAAACTATACTCTGTGAGTAAACAAGAATAAAGTGGAAACTGAAGTATAAGTCTCTAAATGACTTTCACTTCTCAACAGTTTAAGAAAAAATTCAACAAACAAGTCAAATTGAAAGTGAACACTATACCCAATAAAAAATTGGTCTTAAATTTATACAGCACTTTACCGTCTAAGAGCTGATAGTTATAACTAAGAAATATTCACTCTGTGCAAGCCCCATATGCTTATGTGTTTATGCCTGTGTGTAAACATATACATGTGATCATTCTTCACTATAAAGTAGATATTAGTAACATATTATGCTAACTATGCTATAACACACTTCTGAAAAATGAACATATTTCTTCTAAATATGAAGAAAAGAGCTAAGATGTTAGCAAATTTCATCCATGCACATTTATAAATATGAGTTTTAAAACTGGTGCTGGGAGAAGGGAAAAGGGAGGAAGACAATCTTTCCTGACTACCTACTGTGTATGATTCACTGTGCTGGATGCCTTATAGATGGGACTTTCATGTATTATTCAGGAATCAGAAACCCACTATCATGCAGTAAGGAGGCTTGTACTGCTCCTTTACTCCAGCAATGTGCACTTGGTCCAGACTCCAGGCATAATTTCCCTTCCCACAGTGAGCCATGCGTCGGTATATATGAACGCTGGAGACATTAGGATGGCAAAGCTTTACCCACCTAATGAAACGGGTAAAGTAAACTGTATTATGAAGGTTGATTATGCTTTGTCATGTTGATGGAACCTTTAATTCAGACCAGTTAATTACAGTTTGTGAGAGTCAGCTGTATGTCTTTGGGTCCAATCTTTTGTCCTGGCATTTGTGAGGGCATTCAAATTGACCATCAGTTAAAATGAGTCTTGTCTAATTGACAAATGTTAGCCCTTAGGGGCCAAGGGTATCTGTCCAAGCCTGAGTGAAAACACAATGGGAGGAAATCCCTGGGTTTCCATTTCTGGCAGTTGGATCTTTCTCTAGGCAAGTAACAAAAATTGACTGTGTCTGGAGAATCTTAACACAGACATTGCTCTTACATGACAGATGAGGCAATACAGGGACTTGAGGAGGAAAGTTATTATTAATGTGAAATCAGAGTCAGTCAAATTATTGGGTTGTGTCCTCCAGGACAATTTCATTTCTTCTCTAAATTCTACCACTTAAATACCTATCTTTCTCCATTCTAGATCGTAATCCTGAGCCCTTCTTTCAGGCTGTAACTGTCTAAAGGAAAGCTCCATGCAGATGGCCCAAAAGCAACTCAGACTTACATGTTCAACAACAGACTTGGTATCAGCCTTCTGGGGGGAAAATCTAGTTTCCCTGTGTCCCTAGGTTGGTGCCTTGAAGGGCTCCCCACCCATTACCCAAGGTGGAAACCTGAGAGTCATATTAAGCTAATCCCCATTTCTCATTTGCTACTTTCAATCATTCCCTAATCCTGTCAATTTTATGTCTTCAACTCAATATTTTTCCCCCTCCATTTAATGTTTAAGTTCAATATCCTTACTCCAAAAAAAACCCATTTTTAAGATCTCTACTCTCTGGAATGCCTCCTTTCTCTCAGTCATTTATTCCCCTCTAATTTCATTTTTTTCTTCCTCAGCTCAAAAGCCCTGATTGCAATAATTCTTTTTTTAAAAATTATTTATTTATTTATTTTTGGCTGTGTTGGGTCTTTATTGCTGCATGCGGGTTTTCTCTAGTTGTGGTGAGTGGGGGCTACTCTTCCTTACGGTGTGCAGGCTTCTCATTGCGGTGGCCTCTCTTGTTGTGGAGCACAGGCTCTAGGCGCACAGACTTCAGTAGTTGTGGCTCGCGGGCTCTAGAGCACAGGCTCAGTAGTTGTGGTGCACGGGCTTAGTTGCTCTGCGGCATGTGGGATCTTCCCGGACCAGGGATCAAACCTGTGTCCCCTGCATTGGCAGGCGGATTCTTAACCACTGTGCCACCAGGGAAGCCCTGCAATAATTCTTTTAATAGCATTCTCCTCCCTTTCCCACAAATCTCCCTTCTATTTTTCCTGCAAACCCCAAAACCAATCAATCTGATTGATCATTCACTTTGAGTAATGCTGGGGGGATTTAATCAAATGGACTAATGCTGTGATAAATCCCTAAATCTATGGCCTCCCAATGCACTGGCTTGTCAATACTTTTATACTTTCATGATCACCTCTCTCTGTCTCTCTCCCTCTCTCTTTCTCGCTCTCTCTCAAATATTTATTTGTGCATTTTACTACTGTTCACAAGGCTTTGACCCCATACCCTAACTCCTCACCAAAAGGAGCCCTTGTTTTCAATTCACCAGGGAAAAAATTGTATATATATCTTATTAACTACAGGCCCCTTCAAGTTCTCACCTTTCCTAGAAACTTACCTACATACATAATCAAACTAATTCCTTTTCTTTCTCCTTATATGAAACACTGTTCCACATCTAACATAGTCACATGGATTTGAATACCACTTACAGACTAATCAATCCCCAAATTGTAATCATCTCCAAACTCACCATCTCCAAACTCAGCCTTGGATTTCTATTCCAGTGTGTCCTCTGGACCACTTATCTTTCTCACCTCACTCAATAGCACCAAACCCAGGAATTAGCTTTAGTTCCTTTCTTACCCTCAATCCATAACAGTCCATCATCCAGCCCCGTATGTACTGATCCCATTCATTTCTCTGTCTCTATGACAACGAGACTCAGTGTACTCCATCTTTCACCTAGAATACTCTGACAATGATCTTCTACCCCATTTTGCTGTTTTTACTGTGATTCCTTCTACTTCTTTCTCCATATGACAACAAGAATGATATTGAAACACAGACATGATTTATGCCACCTTTCGGTGGCTGCCCATTGATAAAATCAAAGTTCATTATGATGGCTTATAAGGCCCTGTGTGATCAGGCCCCTACTTACCTCTTTTTTCAGTTCCTCAAACTTACCAGTGTCTTTCCTACCACAGAAACTTGGCAAATGCTAAGGAATGTGTTATGACTTTGTTAAATTAACATTTCTTAAGGGGAGCACAGACCAACAGATGATGAGTCTGGTTCAACAATAAACCACAAAAGAAAGTGAAATAGAGAAGTATACTACTCACAGGTCCTGGAAGAGGTACATAGCACACCTCAAGGGGTCATATGGGAAAGTCAAGGCAGAGTGCAGACAGCGAAAGCAACAGCACCTTGGGTACATGCTTTATTAGGGTCTGTGGGTGGAGTGCTTCGGGCTGCCCCAGGTAAGCCCAAAGTGGTCAACTCAAACCAAAAATGTGGGTTTGGTAACCTCCAGGGAGGTCTTATCTATAAAATGCACAGGGAAGGCCTTGGGAGGTTGGGGAGACTGTTGATCACAAGGACAATTGGGGAAGTTATATCAGGAACTTTCATTTTCTTGCAGGTCTGAGGGCTGTTATCTAGGTCATGTGCTTGCATGAGGAGGTTAGTGTTAGTTTAAAGTCTCTGAAGGCCACTTGGCCAAACAAAACAGATGTCAAGGTAGCAATACGATGGAGTAGCTAGCTAAACTCTCAACATAAAGTTTTTTTCCTAGCATAGCTCTTGCTGCTTTTCACACACATTACTTGTTCTTTCTGTCCTTCATATCTCAGCCTAAATGCCATCTTCTCAGAGAGAGATTTTCCCTGATCACTCAGTCACTCACCTTCTCCATCCATACCCTACCCAATTATTTTCCATTTTAGCCCTTTGTTTCTTTCTTCATAGCACCCATCACCATTTGTTATAAGCTTTGTCTGCATCCCATAGTGCACTGCTCCATGAAGGCAAAGTCCATGTCTCTCTGGTTCCCAACTGTATCCCCAGAACCTAGCTCGGAGCCTGGGACAAGGTGAGAGCTTTAATAAATGTCTATTAAATGACCGACTGACTTAATCAATCTACAAGGCTAATCCCATCATCTGTGCTCTAGAAATCACTCCCCTCATCTTTTGGGACCTTGCTCCAGTTGATAACCCCCTCTTCTATTTTCAACTTCCGGTCATCCAAACGGATATTCATATCTGAGCAGACTTCCCACGTGGGTCCACGCCTGCCAAAGCTGCCTTGACTGTTAGGTACATCTCCCCAACTATAGTCATTAGCGGATTCTTTTGGCTCTCGTATTAAGCCATGTTGTCCAAATTACGCACTATCGTAATAACGACAGTAATTTTGCCCCCTTATACCACTGCTCTCTTTTATCTCATTTGTTCAGAAACCAACAAATTCTTTCATACTTGAATTCCCCATTGGGTTTTCAATTTTAAATACTCAAAAATAAAATCCTGGACCCAAATAAGTCCTCACGTATCTCTGTCTCCCTCTACCATTCTGCCCATCCCCAAAAGTAGAAAGCTAGAAAGTGTTCTGAATTTCTCCCCATTCCATCAGCCAGCACATTCTATTCACTGTACCTTCTAAATACCTCCTCTGTGCACTACTTTATACTTCAGCCCTCTCTGTTTTTACCCTCTTAAGTTTGCTTTTTGTTTCACCCTCTATTTATTCTTCCCCCCTTAAAAGAAAAAAAAAGTCTGATCAAGAGACCCCTCACATTTAAATCTGTAATGGCTCCCCACTGCTTTAAATGTGTATGTCAAGTTTATACTGTGGCATAAACTTATACTGAGACCATCTTTCATTATTTAGCTTCCACTCATTTTCTCACCTTATATTCTGATCACCTCTCCATAAGAACTCTTAACTCTGGTCAGGTTGCACTACCAGAGGTTCTCTGAAACCACTATGCTTTCAGAGCCTGTTCAACCTTGGGAAACTGGCAAACTAGGAAGTCATCCATCAAGATTCAGGTCAAATATTACCTTTTCAATGAAACTCTCTCTGAATTCTTGTCCTTCTCGTCCCTGGAAATGCATTATTTGTATATCTTATATATTTACAGCAACTGTTGAGTTCTGCTCTTACTAGACTGTGGGTCCTTAGAAACCTGGAATATTTATTACCTTCACAAGCTTTTTTCACAGCATGTAGCACACAGTAATTATTCAGTTAATGCTTGCCAAACTGATCAATAAATGAGGGAAGATCGCAGGGCAATTAAAACCTACTCCTTGCAGGTTGAAGGTATGTTTTAGTTAGAGGCTGGCACCTACTGTGAAGACCCAGGAACCCTGCAGATGGTAGGGAAAGAGAGGGAGCTTCAGAGCAAGACAGTCATGAACTTCAATCAGTGCCAACTCAGCAAAGTACCACCCTACAACAGTCTGACCTTGGGCAGCCTCTTTAAGCTGCTGTTCCTAATCTACGTACCAAGAGTAATAGTACCTTCTTTGTAGACTTACCTAAGGATTAGATAATTAAATGTGTAAGCATTTAACACCGTGCCTGGTACATATAAAGATTCAATAACTGCAAAAGCGACTATTGGAAAATATCCCTGTAATGCTGTCAGTCTGGTTAATATGTATACCCCATTGCTCCCACAGTAGATATATAACTAACATGAATAATGAGTGAATTATCACTGCTGTAAAGACAAGGTCACCAATGAACACTATTTGTTTTTCATTGATCTATTTTATATGCTCTATGTCAATCTCACCTCTTCTAAGAAGTCTCATTGTTTAAATATCACTCCACTCAGTATTCCATTAATTCTCATTTCTTTACCAATTTTGCAATCAAGTGATAGAGGGTAATTGTGAAATCATTGCCATTTAAAATATTTTCTCTAGGTTTC